>NC_142017.1:18611189-18789189 GCF_049901735.1 Notechis scutatus
AGGTTGCTTTGCTAGAACCTTCATGAAACGGTTCCTTTGAGGATGTGCTTCACAGCTTCACAGAGTAGGTGAAAAGACAGGCTGTCTGGTGTAAGCAGGAGATTCACAGACATTTTGGCCAGCTTGCCATTGAAAGCTCCGCTTTCCACCCTTTACAGCTGGCCCCAGTGTTCTTCTCGGCAACCATTTGAAAAGCAAACTCTCCTACTGTACTTCCAAACTATTTCTGATTGTTACGAGCTTGTAGTCTTAGTGGGCAACCAGTTAAATATGAGCCAACAGTGTGAGATGGCAGCCAAAAAAGCCAATGCAATCTTAAATTGCATTAACAGAGGGATGGAAACAATCAAGATCAAGGGAGGTACTAATACCGCTCTATAAAGCCTTAGTAAGACCAGACCTAGAGTCCTGCATCCAGTTTTGGTCACCATGCTATAAAAAAGATGTTGAGGCTCTAGGAAAAGTGCAGAGAAGAGCAACCAGGATGATGAGGGGACTGGAGACTAAAACCTACGAAGAACGGTTACAGGAACTGGGCACGGCTAGTCTAGGGAAGAGAAGGACCAGGGGAGACAGGAGAGCAGTCTTCCAATATTTGAGGGGCTGCCACAGAGAGGGGGAAGTCAAGCTATTTTCCAAAGCACCTGAAGGTTAGACAAGGAATAATCGATGGAAATTGAACAAGGAGAGATTCAACCTAGAAATAAGGAGAAATTTTCTGACAGGGAGAACAAGCAACCGATGGAACAGAAGTTGCCTTCAGAAGTTGTGGGAGCTTCATCCCTGGAGGCTTTCAAGAAGAGACTGGACTGCCCTCTGTCAGAAATGGTGTAGGGTCTCCTGCTTGGGCAGGGGGTTGGACTAGATGACCTACAAGGTCCCTTCCAACTCTGTTAATCTGTTAAAAAGCAGGTGCAAGAAGATCTTCTGCAAGAGGAATATAAACAAATGTCCCATGCTCCTCTGGAGGATGTGGTTGGCTGGCCCCAGGGGTGACATTGGAGAAGCATAGCTTGTTTCCCAGGTCTGGTTCACTGGAAGGTTGATTCCTTTGTTTTGCATGCCATTTTGTGAATCGCTTTGGAAGGGGGTTATGAAGAAGTATTGGACATGCTAAATGATCAAAGGATTGCGCATAAAGAAACGTTTTGCAGAGATCTCCCAAACTGAAATCAGGCATTGCTGGATCCTCAGAAATAGCCACTCTGACTATCTCTGCTGCCATCTCAAAACAAAGCTGTAAACAAGGCTATCTTAGGCAAGACACATGCCCAGGCATGTCTATGCACTATGAAGAGGAGAAGACTGGCCAATGGGGACCTCTTCTTCAGCAGATCCCAGGTGGTTAGTAGACCTGTGCCAGTAACTGCTGCAAGGAATCTGCTACGATGCTGTGTGTAGCGCATAAAATGGTATCCCTTAAAGTAGGGGTCTCCAACCTTGGCAACTCAAGACTTGTGGACCTCAATTCTCAGAATTCCACAGCCAGCAAAACTCCATCCATGGGATGCAGGCACAGTGGTGGTATTCAGCCGGTTCTGACCAGTCTTGGTGGACCAGTAGGGAAAATTTTGACCCACCTCTACTCTTACCTCTTACCAGCCAGGGGCCTGTTCTACTGGTTCTTTGAACTACCAGGAATTGTAACAATGGGGTCTACCAAACCAGTGCGAACTGGTAGAATCCCACCCCGGGAATTATCCTTCAGGAAAAAGCCATTAAGCCACAATTGGAATTACTCAACACCCTTTCAGAACACAAGCCCCTTCATTGCATCACTCAAACTTCAACCAAACATAGCTCAGACAAACAACTAGGATTTGTATTTTGCCTACAGAGCCAGCTATGACCTCTACATAACCCCTACATGGCTCTCACCTCTCCTATATTCTGCTGTTTATTAGCTCAACTGATTCGCATAGCAGAGCAGATTGCCACGCCTCAGCTCATCTAAAAAACAGTACAGCTCGACAGGAAAGAGCCGTCCCTGAGCCCTACGCCTGCACGATTCATACATTTGGCGCGCACACACAATAGGCACACCTGCACAACTCACCACTTGATTCAGAGGGCGGAGTTTGACCACTGCACATGTGCGTGTGAAGCAAGCTCCAAAGCAAGCTCCAAACTGGTAGGAAATATTTTTGAAACAAACCACTGTTCAGGCAGCATGCAAAACCATGGTCACTTCAGTGCGCAGTCCCTGGTGCCCAAAAGATTCCAAACTGATTGTACAGAACAGAGTAACAGAGTTGGAAGGGACCTTGTAAGTCATCTAGTCCAACCCCCTGCCCTAGTAGGAGACCCTACACCAGTTCTGACGAATGGCAGTCCAGTCTCTTCTTGAAAGCTTCCAGGGATGGAGCTCCCACAACTTCTGAAGGCAACTTCTGTTCCATTGGTTGGGTGTTGCTCATTTAGATGCTGTTCTTCCTTTATCACATTACAGAATAACAGAATTTGAAGGGACCTTAGAGGTCTTCTAGTCCAATCCCCTACTCAAGTAGGAGACCCTAGCCATTTCAGACATTTCAGCCTCTTCTTAAAAGCCTCCAGTGATGGGGCACTCACAACTTCTGAAAGCAACCAGTTCCACTAATCAATTGTTCTCACTGTCAGGAAATGTCTCCTTAGTTCTAGATTGATTCTCTCCTTGATTAATTTCCATCCATTTTTTTCTTGTCCTGTCACCATGATGGTCCTTAACAGATCTATTTGCTAGCAAGATTCAAGTCTGGGATTTCTTTTTTACAGGTTGCAGGATGCATAATCTTCTCACATTTTCATACTTGGGGATGGTAGGTAAGATTCCCCTTGCACAGACGTGCTAGTTGTTTCCGGCACTAGGGGGCGGTGCTCATCTCCGTTACAAAGCTGAAGAGCCAGCGCTGTTTGAAGACGTCTCTGTGGTCATGTGGCCAGCATGACGAAACGCCTTCGAAGGCACACTGAGCGCTGTTCCCTTCCCACCAAAGGGGTCCCTATTTTTCTACTTGCATTTTTTACATGCTTTCGAACTGCTAGGTTGGGAGAAGCTGGGATGAGTAACAGGAGCTCACTCCATTACACGGTGCTAGGGATTCGAACCGCCGAACTGCTGACCTTTCTGATCAATGAGCTCAGCGTCTTAGCCACTGAGCCACTGTGTCCTGCGATGCTTGGTTGGTAAATTCAGCAAAAGAGGCCACTTTCAAGGCAAGGAAGTTCCACCTTCCAGAGAGTTTGGCAGAGGGTGAAGTAGGGGCCAGATGTGTCCTCTCGAGGTTGTGTTGTGTGGTTCCTGAAGCTTCTTTCTGATAAACTGCCAAAATCTGGGACTCGCTTGCCAGATAGAAATCGATAATGCAGCCTTTACAAATAAGCCGGTGGAAACCTTGCAAGATACCATTTGAGTTTTAATCTAAAAATGCTTTCTTTGAAAGTCATGGGAGAAGATTCCAGCTACTTCGGTCCCTGGACCACTCACAGCTGGGATCTCTTGTTTTAAGTCTATTGTATTTAAACTATTTTCAACATTGCATTTCTGTGGTCAGAATGAAGGTCTAGCTATATCAACCCTCCCAAATTCCTTCCTTGCTGCCTCCATCCCTCTCCCCTTCCTTTCTTCCTCCCATTCTTCCTTCCCTCCCTTCCTCTCTCCCTTTCTCCTCCTTTCCTCCTATCATCCCTTCTTTCCTTCTTTCTTTTCTTCCTTCCTATCCTCCTTCCTTCCATCCATCTCTTATCCCACCCCTCTTCCTTCCTTTCTCCCTTTTCTCTCCTTCCTTCCTTTATTCCATCCATCAATCCATCAATCCATCCATTCATCTCTCATCCCTTTTCTTCCATACATCCAATTCTCATCCCTCTCTTTCTTTCTTTCTTTCTTTCTTTCTTTCTTTCTTTCTTTCTTTCTTTCTTTCTTTCTTTCTTTCTTTCTTCCTTCCTTCCTTCTTTCTTTCTTTCTTTCTTTCTTTCTTTCTTTCTTTCTTTCCTTTTTCCTTCCTTCCTTCCTTTTCCTTCCATCCATCCATCTCTCATCCCTCCCCTTCCTTCCTTTCTTTCTCCCTTTTCCCTCCTTCCTTCCATCCATCCATCCATCCATTTCTCATCCCTTTCCTTTCCTTTCTTTCTTTCTTCCTCCCCTCCCTCCTTTGGTCCCTATTTCCTTCTTTCCTTCCTTCCTTCCCTCCATCCCCTCCCTCACTCACTCCCTTCACTACCTCCCTTGCTCCCTCTTTTCCTTCTTTCCTTCCCTCTCTCTTTCTCCTTCCTTCACTATCCTTCCTTCACTATACAAGGCCCTTAAATGAATCACAATTCAAGAATAGCAACAGAAGAGACACTGACATCAAACTGAAATTGCAGATTATGTGGTTGTTGTTTTTTTATCAATTTATGTTGAAATTTTGCCAGCGTTTTTGAATTGGATTGAAGAATCAAAGACAAATATATACTTAAAGCACACATGAAGCAAATAGGTGCACAACAATTCATTACGTTAACAGAAATGCTTCCAAGAATATGTCAAAATGGATATGAATATGCAGCTTCTAAAATAACATTGAGAAATGATACAGAAAGAAGATAGAATGAGGTGAAGGACAGCAAAATAAGACGACAACAACCCCACCTGTGGGATTTGGCCTTCCTTACCCAACAGTTTCTCATGGCCACACGGTTTCTTCTCCATCATTGCTCATCAAATATCCTTTAAAAATATATTTTTAAATATGCTTTGATTATGAATGCAACCAAACTATAAATTATAAGTTTATCAAGGGTGGTTAGCAGTTAGTAAACATTTTGTTTTGGCCTATTTCCAAGCCAGTTTTTAATGAGTTCACGGTGTCTGCGTATAACTTTCCAACGCTGGCCCTTCTGCTCATGGATAAAATTCCTTAGTGTATATTCCTTTCGTTTCCTTCCCAAAGTGTTCATTGTAATTTCTCCCGAGGATCTGCCTGATAGCTTTCAAACCAAACACAATGCATGAGCTATAATAGATTCCTCTTTTTCTGAAGTCAAAGAGTTCAGAGGGCTCCAAACACAAGAAGACAATGCACCCTATTGTGCTGTCAAGACTGTTGGACAACAGGTTCTGTGTTGAGGGTACCACCCATACTTCTGGCACTTGTGTCTAGCCTGAGCTTCAGTCTCCTAACACATTTGTTCTCTGTCCCTGGCTTCATCCCCTTTAATGATGTTGTTTTGTTATTTTGTTTAGCAAGGCAGCTAGTCTGCTATGAGTATCAAGTATGGGTTACATTACGGCAGCCTGGTGCTCTCTTGTGATATATTGTTTGAGCTGTGGGGCCACAGTGGTTAGAAGGCAGCACTGAAGGCTAACTCTGCCGACTGCCAACAATTCAATCCTGCCCAACTCAAGGTTAACTCAGCCTTCCATCCTTCCGAGGTTGGTAAAATGAAAACCCAGATAGTTGGGGCCAATATACTGACCCTGTAAACCACTTAGAGTGGGCTGGAAAGCACTGTGAAGCGGTATATAAGTCTAAGTGCTATTGCTATTGCCCGTCCATCCATTGGTCCATCCATTGGTCCATCCATCAGTCCATCCATCCATCCATCCATGAGCAGCAGTGGCTAGAATGCAGTATTGCAGGCTAACTCTGCCAATTGCCAACAGTTACACCAGAGCAGTAGTAGTGCAGTGGTTAGAATGTGGTATTGCAGGCTGACTCTGCCAACTGCACAGTTACGCCAGAGCAGTGGTAGTGCAGTGGTTAGAATGTGGTATTGCAGGCTGACTCTGCTGACTATAAGGAGTTTGAGTCTCACTGGCTCAAGGTTGACTCAGCCTTCCATCCTTTGAGGTGGGTAAAATAAGGACCCAGTTTGTTGGGGACAAGAGGCTGACTCTGTAAATGGCCTGGAGAGGTTTGGAAAGCACCATGAAGTGGTATACAAGTCTAAGTGCTATTGTTATTATAAATTGTATTTCTTTATGTGGGTCAGTAAACTGGGGTTATAGCCTTAAAATATCCTAGTTAGATCAGATTGTCATTCAGCGGGATGTTTTCTGTGGTGACCAGCCATGCCCTTCCAAAAATCTACATCTATCAAGAGAGCCTTTTTATACACACAAAAAAAGGACTGTGGTTTGCTTTCCTAAATCAGCGAAACCAGGACAATGCAAATGAAGAATGTGTGAACATGTTGTTTGAGAACCTTTGATGACTCAAATTCCATGACCGGCTCCTCTTCTTCTACCCTACCCTGCCCTTCCCTACCTCACCCTCAGGATAGGAAGACAGCTATGATATCAGATATCGCTGATATATATACCAGACGAACACAATACAGAAGCCTGATGATGGAAAAATCAAGGCAGCGTCTTCTGCTCATATGAGTCATCTCACTTCAGAAGAATATTTTTTGACAATTTCCATCCTTCATCCAAGGCTAGACTGAAAAAAAAATCCATTGCAGAAAAGGATGTTTTTGGTCCCGAAACTAAATTGCGGAGAAAGGCAGGAGGAAAAAAGATGAATGCCAAATTAAAAAAAATAACACTACAAAGTGGTTTCACAAGATGCAATTGTAGTGATTGAGGGAAGGCGACAGTCATTGTTATCCACCCTAATGGTCAATGATTGGAATTGGGTGATAGATCCCATTATTACTGAGCCTATATTCTGATTTTGATCAATATCTTGCTTGTTGTCATTGTCATTGTCAGGATCACGTGCAGCTCTAGCACTCCTCTACAAGGCCTTAGTAAGACCACACTTGGAATACTGCATTCAGTTCTGCTCACCACAATACAAAAAAGATGTTGAGACTCCAGAAAGGGTGCAGAGAAGAGCAACAAAGATGATTAGGGGGATGGAGGCTAAAACATACGGAAGAACGGTTGCAGGAATTGGGTACATCTAGTCTAATGAAAAGAAGGAATAGGGGTAATATTCCAATATTTGAGGGTCTCCTACAAAGACGAGGGGGTCAAACTATTTTCCAAAGCACCAAAAGGCAAGAGGAGAAACAATGGATGGAAACTAACCAAAGAGTGAAGCAACCTAGAACTAAGGAGAAATTCCCTAATGGTGAGAGCAATCAACTAATGGAACACCTTGCCTTGAGAAGTTGTGGCTGCTCCATCACTGTAAGCTTTTAAGAAGAGATTGGATAACCATTCATCTGAAATGGTGTAAGACATTTGGTGTCTCCTGCTTGAACTAGAAGACCTCCAAAGCAGTGGTGGAATTCAGCAGGGTCTGACCAGTTCTGGAGAACCGGTAGCGGAAATTTTGAGTCATTCGGAGAACCGGCCAATCCCACCTCTGACTGGCCCCGCCAACTCCATCTCTTCTCTGCCTCCCATTGAGTCCCAGATGATTGGCTGGGTCTTCTTTGGCTGCCCTGCACAGGAGAACGGAGCTGGAAAGCAGGTTAGTGGGATGGGGAGGGAATGGGGACTTTGCAGTATCCTTCCCCTGCCACGCCCACCAAGCCACGCCAGGCCACGCCATGCTCACCAAGCCATGTCCACAGAACCGGTAGCAAAAATGTTTGAATCCCAACCTAGAACAGTGCTCCAAAGTCCTTTCCAACTCTAATTATTCTATATTCTAATTAATTAAAGAGAAGTATGGCCGCACGCATGCAACAGTGTGAACTAAATAATGCAAACTTCAGAGAAGGGGGACTATGGAAGCAGCAGAGGTGGGAGTGATCAAATCCTTATAGTTTGCATGCTACACTGCAGTGCAAATACTAAAAGAAGAACTTATTTTGCGGTGCCATGAAATGTTAGCAAAAAAACAAAACCCAACCAAGCTCACGGAGCACCAAGGAGCCCAGAGTTCAACCCTGAGCTACCAACATTTTCTTCTATTGGAAGTAATATGCTGAACATACATGTATGTGTGCATTTGTGATCTACCAATACCTGCAACTTTCTGGGTTTCTGTGTAGGAGTGCACTGGGAAGCATAAAGATCAGGCTACGTCCGCTTGACCTCTGGGTCTTATGACCGGAAGGGAAAGAGAATAGAGTGGAACAACTGCAATATGCCAAGGCATTGCTTAATTGCAAATAGAAGGGTCCGGAAACTGCCCAAATCAGGAAAATGAAAGAGAAATAAATAAGGCACATCTATACTTTACTACAGAAACCTTCCTCTTTCTACGGATCATTTGAATGTATCTTATAGAGTTTTGAATCCCTTAAAGGGATTTTTTTTTTCTTGACATGTACTGGGGCTAAAATTCTAGGATAAAGTACTACCGTATATATCTGTACTCTGTTTCTTTTTGTTTCATCTTTTCTAAAGATGCATCCAGGGATTTTTTTTCCTCCACTTTATATCATCTAATGCAATCTCTCTCCCTCTCTCCCTCCCTCCCTCCCTCCCTCCCCCACTCTCTCTCTAGGACTCACTCTCTGACAGTGTTCCAACTAACAAACCCCAACCCAATAAACTCTGAGACAAGCTTCCAAGGCTGACACTTTCACTCACATTCTTTCCTCCCTCCTCCTCCCAACCTCCCTTCCTTTTTCTCTCCTTCCTCCCTCCCTCCCTCTTTCCCTTCCTTCTCCTACCACCACATATTTGATCCCCAATGGTTCAGTTTTCAGACAGTAATGATGCTGACAGAGACAGATAAAGTTTTCAGACAGTTATGATGCTGACAGAGATAGATAAAGTCCTACTGTGTCGTTTCCTTCCGAGAATCCATTAATTTAAAGAAAGAAGAGAGGAATGAGAGAGACAAAAGAGGAGGGGCTGGAAAAATCTGTGATAAAGAGAATGACTCCCCCCAAAAAAACATTAACCATATTGCCTGCAAATAATCTTCTCTGCTCCGTTGTTGTAGAAAACTAATTGAAATGCCAATTTTTTTTAAAAAAAATAAGACAACAGTCTGTTGTTGCAAATCAGGTGGAGATGTCTGATGATATCTCCTGATACTGGAGAATGATTCTTTTAAGCATTCCCTCTGCTTGAAAAATTCATAGTCGTCACTGCTGGTTAAAATCTGAAGTTTGGATGGGCTGTTACTATTAGCACACAGCTCGCCTCCATTCATTAGGATTGCAGAAGATTCATGGATGGCTAGAACTATCTATCCAGATTCTCTGTGATTAGAAAATGGTCAAGCTTCCCTGATATTTGATGTAAAATGGGACAACTCATCATGGCCAACTTGCCACAGGACAATTTAACAATTCGAATTAATTATTTAAAATAAATAAGAAAATCATTTTAGTTTTTTACATTCGTCTTTCATTCTGGCCCTCCTTTCACATCCTTTCTTTGATGATTCTATTCCACCATTTCTTTGATATGAGTGTAACTTTTGTCCCGCAGTGAGTTGGCCATGGCAAGTTAGCTGCGGTGGTGAGTTTGTCGTGGCGAGTTGGCCTCAGCAAATGGTCATAGACCCTACTTGATGGCACAGACCAAGTTTCAGCCACAGTGGCTCAGTGGTTAGAACGCAGTACTGAAGGCTGCTTCTGCTGACTGCCAGCTGACTGCAATTTGGCAGATCGAATCTCACCAGACTCAAGGTTGACTCAGCCTTCTGTCCTTCCAAGATGGGTAAAATGAGGACCCAAATTGTTGGGGGCAAGAGGCTGACTCTGTAAGCCATTTAGAGGGCTGGAAAACACTGTGAAGTGGTATATAAGTCTAAGTGCTATTGATATCTTCCTTTCCTCCCTCCCTCCTTCCCTCCCAGTGGTTAGAATGCAGTATTGCAGGCTAAACTCTGCCCACCGCCAGCAGTTTGATCCTGACCAGCTCAAGGTTGACTCTACCTTTCATCCTTCAGGGGTTGGTAAAATAAGGACCCAGATTATTGGGGGTGATAGGCTGACTTTGTAAAACTACTTAGGGAGGGCTGTAAAAGCACTGTGAAGTGGTATATAAGTCTAAGGGCTATTGCTAAGTGCTACAGACCACGTTTTAAGAAACTGCCCTTTTTCTGTTGCATGTTATACCTTCAGGACAAATAAATACCTTGGAAAAGTCAGAAAAACACTTTGTTTCACAAAGAACAGAAGTAGTTTGACAATCTTTTCTTCTATCGCAGAAAGAGAGGGGGAGAGGGAGGGGAGAGGGAGGGAGGGAGGGAGAGTGGGAGAGAAAGTTTCCTATTCCAGCCCTTCTTACCTTCTCAAGATCTGCCAAACTCAGCTACTCTAAACAGAAATGAAAAGGAAGGTACACAAAAGCTGGAGATAATTTCACACACTACGTAAGTCATATTTTACATTTGCCACTGTTGTAGCAATACAAATGTTCTCAGTTAAAAATAACTCCCCACCCTGGAGTTCTCAATGATGAGTGAAGAACCCTTCAGGAGCTTGGAGGCATTGTCCACAGTTAACTAGCCAGGCATCGCTCAGCTTCAATATTCTAATTGGACATTGGAAATCCTTGTTATTGCTTATCCTTCTAGTCCATCTCGGACTGTCCTCTGGGCCAAGCAACCATAATGAGCACAGTGAATGGGGAAAACATTTTCCAGCTTGCTTCTCCTCGTCTAGGGCGAGGAAAGACCCTCATACCTCACCCATTTAAGGAGCCATGGAGAGACCCTTTCAGAGGAACCTCAACTTGATCCCTGGCTCTGACGGGTCACCAATTTGGGAAGACACGGCTTACAGGATGAGATCTTTAAGAATTGGTGTTCCTTGAATGCTCTGTCCTACACATTGGCAAAAAAAAATAAAAATCAGAACACCAAATACAAGTTAGGTGGAAGTGATCTCGTAGATGACCCTCACTCTGTCAAGGACCTAGGAGTACTTATCTCAAACGAACTAAGCCCCAGAGCTCACTGTTAACAGCATTGCCAAAAAGGCTTTAAGAGTTGCTGACCTTGCCATATAAGGAAAACTTGTTCAGAGTATTGCAGCGTAAATTCAGCACCAGAAAAGTAAACACAGATGACTGAGGCTTCATTTAACTTCGTAATAAACACATAAAGTAAATTTTACAATACCAGCTGTAGATTTCTCCAACATTTCTCCAAACTCAAACAGAAGCAGGCATGTTACAGATTCAGAACAGAACATCAACTCAAGAGTTCAGAAACAGACATCAGCTTCACTTTAGTTCAGCAGGCAAGCAAGACACACAGCAGAGGAGAGAAGCAGTTTCATTTTCAATAGACAGACTCAGAGCTTAACATAGCTGCAGAGCTTAATATAGAGCCACGCCTAGGCTACTTCTAGTTTCAGTTTCCAAACAGTCCTCATTGGCTGACTTAGTTGCTATACCTATTCATTGGCTAACCTTCTTACCATGCTCTATTCCAGTTCATGAATATACTCTGACAAAACTTATATAAAACTGTGGTTTTTTTTCCCCAAACCCCAAAAACTTTAACCTTAGACTGTCTACTATTGACCTCACCCCTTTCCTAAGAGGTCTGTAGGGGGCATGCATAAGTGCACCAACATGCCTACTGTCCTATTGTTTCTTTTATATATTTTTTTATTTTTCTTATATGTATCTATGTATTTATAACTATTTTTTTACTTATATCTATTATCTTGTAAGCAATTGACAATAAATAAATAAATAAATAAAAAAGATGTTTTATAGGTAAAACCTCCCCCAAGCAAGACTGGCTAAAATGTATAAAAACCTGTCACCAAACTGTTGGAAATGTGCCCAAGAACATGGAATATGTTACCATACATTATAAGAAAACCCAGGAGTTTTGGCATAGGATCCAGATGTGGTTAGAGGAGATGACTGGATGGAAAATAGATTATAAACTGGAATTATTTTTACTTGGAATTATGACAGAAAGATATAGTAAAGATGAGATTTATCTAATAGTACATATTATCATGGCAACAAGAATGACTTTTGCCCAAAAATGGAAAGATAGAGAAATTCCCAATGAAGGTGAGGTGATAAAGAAAATATTGATATGTGCTGAAATGGATAGATTGACTCTGGAATAAAATAAAATAAGGATGAGACAGAATACTACAAGATATGAAATAAATTTTATCAATGATGAAAAAAGAAAGGAAGGACCCAGAATAAAAAATAAGCAGGATTTGTAGAATGGGTAATTACAGATAAAAACTAATTGTACAAGTGTATATAAAATATGTACTATATATTATAACATGTATGACAAAAAGGAATGTCAGGATGATCACACATTGTCCAATGTTTTAATAATTTAATCAATAAAATAAGTATTTTTAAAAAGAGTTATTAATCTTATTTTGCAAAGCTTCTTCTCCAGCAACATTGAATTGTTAACAAGGGCATACAAAACCTTTGCCAGATCAATTCTCGAATACAACTCGTCCAGTGATAGGATTCAAACATTTTTACTGCCAGTTCTGTGGGCGTAGCTTGGTAGGCGTGGCATGGCTTGGTGGGTGTGGCTTGGTGGGTGTGGCAGGGGAAGGTTACTGCAAAATCCCCATTCCCTCCCCACCCCACTAACCTGCTTTCCAGCTCCGTTCTCCTGTGCAGGACAACCAAAGAAGACCTAGCCAATTAGCTGGGACTCGGACGATGGAGAAGAAATGGGGGCGAGGCCAACCAGAGGTGGGATTTGCTGGTTCTCCAAACTACTCAAAATTTCCACTACTGGTTCTCCAGAAGTGGTGAGAACTTGCTGAATCCTACCTCTGAGCTCATCCATCTGGAACCCATACTGTATATTGGACATTAGCACAATTGAGTGGGTTTAGAGGTATTTCGTGAGAAAAGTTCTCCACTCCTCTATCCACAATAGAATCCCCTCTGCCTCCAGGCTCAAAATTTTGGGCATGGACAATCTGGAACTACGCCTCCTGGGGTCTGATCTAAACATAGTTCACAAAATTGTCTGCTATAACATCTTGCCTGTCAACGACTTCTTCAGTTTTAAACACAATAATACACGGGCAAACAACCGATACAAACTCAAGGTAAACTGCTCCAACTCGATTGCAAAAAATACGACTTCAGCCACAGAGTGGTCAATGCCTGGAACGGCCTACCTGACTCCATGGTTACAGCCTCAAACCCTCACAGCTTCAACCTCAAACTGTCTACCATGGACCTCACCCCATTCCTAAGAGGTCCTTAAATGAGGCGTGCATGAGCACACCAGCGTGCCCACCATTCCTGTCTTAATGTTCCCATTTATCTGTATTTCCTCCCTTTTTTCATGTTCATGTTGATACCTATACTTGTTACCTTGTTTAACAAACGAATAAAATAAAATAAATAAAAAATAAAATGAGGCGTGAAAAGAGAGGGTGATAATGAAACTCCTGAGGTAACTCATATTATCTGTAAGGGAATGTAAGAGGATGACCCGCCTGGAGTTAAGTTAGGAAGGTCAGTGTGTCAAGTGAAGGGAAGCTTTGAAGCGGATGTCAAAGAGCTCCATTAAGCCTTCTAAAGAGAGTCCTTTGAGGTTACGGAAGTCAGTCAGTTGCGATGCTAAAAAAACCCAAGAGGACAGGAAACCAATACTTGGAGAATCAGAAGCTCAGTGATATTGAGTTGACATAAATAGGCTTTTTAATTTTGTGATCTGATCTTCTAAGAGTTTTCACCAATACTCCTGGCTCAATCTAGATTTTTGGGTGACAGTTCAAAGGCTGGGATCATAATGCAAAACCTCGTATTAACATCAGTCATTCAGAAGTCTTCTTGACTTAGGATTTATTTATTTATTTACTTATTTTATTTTTATTTATTTTATTTTATTTATTTTATTTATTTGATTTGTCAATCGCTTACAAGATAATAGGTATAAGTATATACATACCATGACTACATGAAATGGGTACATATAAGAAAAATAAAGAAACAATAGGACAGGGACGGTAGGCATGTTGGTGCCTACCGTCTAATATGTAAGTCTTGTCTGCTAATCTCTGAGATTTTGTAAGTGATCCAGTTGTTCATCTCCTCCTCCTCCTCTTCCTCCTCCTCCTCTTCTTCTCCTCCTCCTCCTCCTTTTCTTCCATATTTTGCCTTTGTAATCAATTGTTTATAAATCCAGAAGTATTATGTTTGCTTAGATAATTATGGCGATCATTATCTGCCATCATCCAAAGATCTTAGAAAGGCTGACCAAATGTTAACTTAATGTCCATAATAAACTGAAGCGAGTAGAAATGATCATTTTAAAACAAGGATGGTCTTATCTCTCATCTTCATACTTAATTTTACACACATATATGAATCTATATATGCATCTGCAGTGAGACGCTATCCACTCATTTTGCAGCCCTAGGATCCTTCTTTTATTTCTTATTTTGTTAACCCTACACAAAGTTCATCTCGATAATCCACACTATGATCCTTCAAAGGCTCAGTTTCAAAGGCTTCTGAACTGGCCATCATTGGTTTCTCCACAACAAGAGAAAACGGAAACGATAGAAGAACCTTTGAAATTTATTGCTTCCATTTGGATTAAACAATGGCTCTTCCTCCAGAAAAGCTTTTATAGATCCAGCAGAAAATTGGGAGAGTGCAGAGCCTCAAAATGTGCAGCGTTATTATTTATCCAATTGCATGTAAAATGGAGGAGTCATCAATTTTGGCCCTGAATCCCAGCGTACCTCTCATTGGCCTTGATTTCTGCTGTTTGTAGGGTCCCTTCTGGGACTGGAAGGTGCTTCAACTCATGTACTCTGCAAAAGCTTCTTCTAGTTATCGGACACGGAAGACTAATACCCACAGAGGAAGATCGCATTACACATTGGTGGGGTTGGTGGAAATAGCAAAAGTGACCAGTTTAATGTGGAAGAAAATGCCAAAGACCTTTCGAAAGGCTAGAAACCCTATGCAGACTTTTTTTGTTGAAAGAAGAAAAGATTGAATCAATGATTGATGGATATGGGAATGAAGAAGGGTCAAAAAGGAAGAGAAAGAGGAGGAGGAAGAAGAAGAGGAGGAGGAGGAGGAGGAGGAGGAGGAGGAGGAGGTGGTGGTGGTGGAGGAGGAGGAGATGAACAGCTGGATCACTTACAAAATCTTAAGAGATTAGCAGACAAGACTTAAATATTAGAAGTCAGTTCTAAATCCTAAGTCAAGAATGACTGATGTTAGTACGAGGTTTTGCATTATGATCCCAGTCTTTGAACTGTCACCCAAAAATCTAGTCTGAG
Source organism: Notechis scutatus (assembly GCF_049901735.1). Lineage (NCBI taxonomy): Eukaryota > Metazoa > Chordata > Lepidosauria > Squamata > Elapidae > Notechis > Notechis scutatus. Next base: position 18,626,280 of record NC_142017.1, read on the forward strand.
CCAGGAGTATTGGTGAAAACTCTTAGAAGATCAGATCACAAAATTAAAAAGTCTGTTTATGTCAACTCAATATCATTGAGCTTCTGATTCTCCAAGTATTGGTGAAGGAGAGGAGGAGGAAGAGGAGGAGAAGGTGAAGGTGAAGGAGGAATGAGTAAGGTGGTAATTCTTGATGGAAAGAAGAGGGGAGCTCATGATTTTTTTCTAGTGGCTAAGGACCAGACTAAAAAGTAGGAGGCTATGAGTTCCCATCCCACCGTATGCATGAAAGTTATCAGGGTGACTTTGGGCCAATCACCAGGCAACTGTGAGTTCTAGTCTCATTTTAGGCCTGAAAGCACCTTGGGCCAGTCATTCAGACCAACCCACTTCACAGGGATGTTGTTGCAGGCAAGATAGAAGGAAAGAGTTGTGCTAGACATGTTAGCCAGCCATGAGTGTTTTGTAAAAATAATAAAAGGTTGATAGAAATAAACAAATCTATGTTTTCTCCCCCCCACCCACCTTCTTTTTCTTAACTTCGCTCTGAATCTGCACGCATTATCTCAAAATCCATGGCATGCCAAAAACTGGGCCACCCAAACGAGAGAAGCCCCATCCACGAGATGCAGGCAACATACGAAACCATGCCCCAGCCACTCAGCAGAAAATCCTCTCTCCAAGGAACCGGTCCCTAGTGCCGAAAAGGTTGTGGGCCACTGCCTTAGAACAGGCATCTTTCCAATGCAGTTTAGAATTCCCAAGTGGCTAAGTTAGTTAGAACAATTAACCAGTGGAACAGAACCAGTGGAAGGCCTTGCCTCTAGAAGTTGTGGGTGCTCCATCACTGGAGGCCTTCAAGAAGAGACTGGACAGCCACTTGTCTGGAATGGTATAGGCCGGTCTCCTGCTTGGGCAGGGGGTTGGTCTAGGTGACCTCCAAGGTCCCTTCCAACTCTGTTATTCTGTATTCTGTTCTGTAAGAGGGAACAGGGAAAAGATTCAGGGCATGCTATCAGGTTATTATTTTTACTAAGGAGAAATGTCCTGTACTTGCGAACTCCCCCCGGTTCCTGATTCCGAAATATTGCCTTAATCTCATTGTGGAATCAAGTTGAAGGACCTCGTTCTTGGTTACCTAGCAACCTAGTTTGTTCCAAATGGCATTAGATTGCAATGGAGCATCCGTGCTCAGGATCAAAGGCAAGCCATACTTAGATTCACATAAATTAAGAGTAAGACAAATGTATGTGGAGCCTTAGCAAAGAAAAATAATGCCTTCCTCTTGGAGAGCGTGGACCAATTAATTCTGGCAATGCCAGCAGATGTTCTTACTGATTTCAGTCCCTTCCATTTTATTTCTTGGCAACGGGTTGTGGATTATGCCTGAGCTGAGAAGTGAAGCAGTTGGGAGCTAGGGAATTCTTAGCGAGAGAACCTCAAAACAAGCTATTTCTACATTACTACCAAGAAAGGTGGATCCATGAAGACAACAAAAGTCAGAAGAGGAAGAGGAGGAGTGGGAGAAGGAGGAGGAAGAGGAGGTGGAGGAGGAGGAGAGGAGAGAAGAGAAGAGAAGAGAAGAAGAAGAGAAGAGAAGAGAAGAGAAGAGAGAAGAGAGAGAGAAGAGAAGCTGTTATTATTTCAATTCCATTGATCAAGTTCCACTGCAACATTCACTGGTTTTCTTCTTTACAATTTGAGTCTGGCCCAAAAGAGTTAGAATTAGACAAAGTAGCAGCCTCGGTGCGTTTGTTAGACAGAACTATAAGCCAATCCTTTCATGTATAGCCCACTATTTCCATAAGAAACATTTCTCCTAATAAGCCGACTGATTCTTTCGGTTGCCTTGGGAAAAAACGGCATTTCCCAGGGCCTGCTGGGGATTGGATGTCTTCTAAGCCCTTGCCTATGCCCCTTGGCCAAGGTGTTGTGAAAAAAGGCCCAGCCTGCACTGGGTCCATTGGATTGGACCAGTCCCTGATTGGCCACTTTTGGACTGTCCTCATTGGTCACTAGTGCCTGTTGCCCCCTAAGGATCATGAGATCATCACCTTATGAGTTGAAGTAACTGTCCCTTTTTCTCCATCTTAACACAAGGTTTATAAGGGCCCATTTCAGGATGATACCATTCGGCTTTGCATTTGTGGCCGTACCCAGCCTGGAATCACTGATGCATTTTTTTTTTATTGGCAAAAGATCTAAGAGCCATCTCAGGCAGGAGATGGAGATAAACACACCAAAGGAATTGGGTTGCAGAACAGACTAAGTGGTCCCAGGATGCTGGCAGAATTGGAGGCTGGCAGGGAGAACAGCAGATGGACCCAGATCTGTCCAAGGAGTTCATTTTCTAGACGTGCCCTATTTACAATAGTCTGACCCAGCTGTCCTGGAGGGTTTCCTGGAAGAAAATCGGATGTCAGCATTCCAGAAAACCTCCACTCCAACCAATAACTCTGAGACAGGCATCTTCTCAAAAAGTTCTTTTTTTATTTGGGTAGTAAACTGGCACATCTGGGGAATCCCGAATCTGAAAGTTCCAGACTTCCTTGCAATAAGTAAAAACTACAAATCCACCCCCTGCACCCATCACTGCATCACATGCCCCAATCACCATCCATCCCAACTTGAGACATCCCCTCACCCAGGTGCAGAAATGACATGACCTTGAATCAGAAAAAGAATGTTATTATGACTAACTACATACACTCCAAGAAATCCCCCCCTCCCCTCCCATTTTCCCAGGCTCAAGAATGTGGCAGTGTGGAAGCATCCGGTGTCAATATGGCTTCCAAAGCTGACATCGGGATCAAAGTTTTACTTACTTACCGTTTTTCAAATAAGCGAGGCCACGCTTGGAATACCGCATCCAGTTCTGGTCGCCAAAATACAAAACAAGATGCTGAGACCCTAGAAAGAGTGCAGAAAAGAACAATCAATACAATAAGGGGATCTTGAGGCTAAATCGTACGCTGAACGATGGAAGGAACTTGGTATGTCTGTTGAAGAGAAGGACTAGGAGTGATGTGACACTCCTAGATCAGAGGTGGTATTCAGCCGGTTCTGACCAGTTCTGGAGAACTGGAAATTTTGAGTAGTTGGGAGAACCGGCCAATCCCACCTCTGACTGGCCCCACCCCCATCTATTCTCTGCCTCCCATTGAGTCCCAGATGATCGGCTGGGTCTCCTTTGGTTGCCCTGCACAGGAGAACGGAGCTGGAAAGCAGGTTAGTGGGGTGGGGAGGGAATGGGGATTTTGCAGTATATCCTTCCCCTGCCACGCCCACCAAGCCACACCTACCCAGCCATGCCACACCCACCAAGCCATGCCCACAGAACTGGTAGTAAAAAAAAATTGAATCCCACCACTGCATGTATGTACAACAGTTGTAGCATCCCAGAGTCATCCCAGGTGATTGTCCTTTGTGACCTTCCCAGTTGTCTTCTGACAACCAAAGTCAATGCAGAACACTGGGTTCGCTTAACGGCCTCAATATTCACTTAACAACTGCAGTGATTTTCTTAGCAACCATGGCAAAGGAGCTCCCACCCCAACCATAGTAGTAGTAGTAGTAGTAGTAGTAGTAGTAGTAGTAGTAGTAGTAGTAGTCCTTTTTCCAAAGACAAGTGCCAGACAATCCTAGCTCTCCCTAGAACATTAGAAGACTCGGGCTGCAATGCCTTTCAGCATCTCACTCCGTCATTTCTATTCTGTCCAGGTACCCATCTCCCACAGCATTCTCCAACGGGGATGGAGGATCGCTTCGCAACCAATGCCAAGGGGGGAAAAAGGGGGATCAATTGATCTCCCAGGAGGCCCCAGAGATGGACCAGAGCTTTGCTCATCACATTTTGTGCTGAGTTGGTGGAACAATACCATTACGTTGCAGGAAGACAGAATCCAATTAAGGCTTAGGAAACGCTTCCCGTCAATAAGAGCTCTTAGGCAACGGGACCGAATCCACGGGGAGGGCAATGGACTTCCTCTGGTGGGATTTTTGTTTCCAAGCAGAGAGTGGGCAGTGGATGCCTCCCTGCATCACTGGACGATGCTTGAAAGGGTGCAAATTAGCTCACCTCTACAGACTTTTCGCTATACAATTGGGGATGGACACCCTTTGAAATGAGTGGGAATAGGAACGGCTTTCCAGAGGGAGAAAAACTGCAAACTACAGAAAACATTTGCGCTACTCAGGTGACCCTGAGGACACAGATAAACCTCCAGGTGCTTCGACGACCCTCCAAAAGGATGCAAATTTATTTGTTTGTTTGTTTGTTTGTCAAACATGTACAAGATAACAAGTATAGGCATGAACTTAAACAAGAACAAAGGAAGTAAATACAGATAAATGGGGACAGTAAGACAGGGACCACAGGCACACTGGTGCGCTTATGCACACCCCCTTAAAGGACCTCTTAGGAATGGGGTGAGGTCCACGGTAGACAGTTTGAGGTTGAAGCTGCGAAGGGTTGAGGCTGTAACAGCGGAGTCGGGTAGGGCATTCCAGGTGTTGAACACTCTGTTGCTGAAGTCGTATTTTCTGCAGTTGAGTTTGTATCGGTTGTTTGCCCGTGTATTATCATGATTGAGGCTGAAGAAGTCATCGACAGGCAAGATGTTATAGCAGACAATTTTGTGAACTATGCTTAGATCGAACCACAGGCAGTGCAGTTCTAGATTGTCCAGGCCCAATTGTCCAGGCACAATTCTATTGTGAGTGGAGGAGTGGAGAACCCTTCTCTAGAAATACCTCTGAACCAGCTCAATCGTGTTAATGTCCGATATATAGTGCGGGTTCCAGGCAGATGAGCTGTATTCAAGAATTGGTCTGGCAAAGGTTTTGTATGCCCTAGTTAGCAATACAATGTTGCCGGAGAAGAAGCTTCGCAAAATTAGGTTAACAACCCTTAAAGCTTTTTTTGGCAATGCAGTTTCAGTGAGCTCTGAGGCTTAGATCGTTTGAGATGAGAACTCCTAGGTCCTTGACAGAATGAGGGTTATCTATGAGATCACTTCCACCCAACTTGCATTTGGTGTTCTGATTTTTATTGCCAGTGTGTAGGACAGAGACAATTTATTAGTTGAAATCTGGCGTTGCCAATGACGCAACCATACTGACAAATGACCAGCTGCCTGCCAGGAATATAAAACCTTCCACTCCACACTATCCTGTCAGAGCTGAAGAAGCTTTTTGGATGAGAAGTGAAACGTCTTCAAGAGGAAAGAAAAGAGAAAAAGAAAGTCCAGTTGCCTCCTGAAAAAGCACCTTTGGGACACCTATGACCTGGATGACTGAGAATCTCTTACAGACTCACCTCTAAGGCCAGCTCAGGCCTTCTTGTGGCATGCTAGATAAGGCCACTCTGAATTTTTATCCTGGATTTTTTGTTTATGAGGGTTTCCCTCTATGTTGGTTTTTTTTTTTTTTCCTGTTCTCGGTTGCTGTGGTCTTTGGGAAAAACAGCCTCACCCACCCACCCAGATAAACCAATAACCTGCAGGTTTTCTTCCTTCCTAGGTAGAGGCATTGTTTAAAGGCTCTTGCTCCCTCTTCCGATAACTGAAAAACATTGCCACCTGTTTTTTTTTTAAAAAAAACTTTTTAGCAGACAGTAGAGCAAGTGAGAGAGGAAAGAAAGCTACAAAGCAGAGGGGTAGAAAGCTTTTCTTTTGCATTTGGGAGGCGCCTGGGGAGGTTTTAAGGCATAGCATGCATATCTGACACATTGCATGATAGAAGCTTTCCACACAGAATAACAGAGTTGGAAAGGAACCTTGGAGGTCTTCTAGTCCAGCCCTCTGCTTAGGCAGGAAACCCTACACCACTTCAGACAAAGGGTTATCCAATCTCTTCTTTAAAACGTCCAGTGTTGGAGAATTCACAATTTCTGGAGGAAAGTTGTTTCCACTGATTAATTGTAACCCTGTCAGGAAATGTCTCCTTAGTTCTAAGCTTGCTTCTCTCCTTGATTAGTTTCCACCCATTGCTTTTTTTGTCTTGCCTTCATCTCTCTCTTTCTTAATCAATTGATGGGGGAAATCGATCTGTTTCCTCCCATCTTAGGCAAACCATTTTGAGTAAATTGTACCAGCTCAGACCTCAGAACTTATCAAGCACAAAGCAAGGACCATGCGGAGTTTTTAGGGAAAGAAATTGCTTTTCCAAACCCACCATATTCAAATCATTTTACCCAGGGGGAAAAAACAGGGATAGAATAGAAATGTCTATCTGTGGAGATTCTCAGTCATCCAGGTCATGGTTTTTCAAAAGGCAACTGGACTTGGTTTTTGCTTGAAGGTGTTTCGCCTCTCATCCAAGAATGCTCTCCTTGGCCCTTAAAAAAGAAGCAAAAGTGAAGACTTGGCTTGGCTTGCTTCTTGGTATCCCCAAAATGCAAAAGGCCCCCACAATCTAAATCTTATTTCCCTTGGAGAAGAACTCTTGCCCAGGGCCATCTTAGCAGCATTATGGGCCCCTGGGCAAAGCAGTGTACTGGACCCCTACGACAACTACTTACAAAAATAAAAATGTAAATGTGTGATAAAATTAAACATATGTTAGTACTAGTTCAATACCCATGCTTCACTACAAAACTATGTGGTCAGGCTTAGTTTTGGGGGAGGAAAATTAGGGGGGCATTCTGCCTCTGCCTACCAGCATCCATTGGTATTCATCTGGCTAGCGTCCTGTCAGTGTGTGAGAGAGTTGAGGGCTGTTTGGAAACTGAAACAGTATTTGCTGTGTGAGCAAAGAGGAGACAGAAAGGAGCCTGGGTGTGGCTTAGCTCAACTGTTCTGTACTAAAGCTGCTTGGTGCTCTGAAACTAAAACGGAAATGGAAACGCCTCTCCTCTGCTTGTGTGTTGCCTTTGGAACAGATTTTTTTTCGGGTGGGGAGGGGGAGTAGAACTCCTTAGCATCAGAGCGTGTTAATAATAATATACAAAATACTAATGCTCTGGTGGTCATTTGGAAAAATCCTTTCTTAGTGAGCCCCTAGAAGCCAAGAGGAACATATGTGCCAAATTTCAAGTTTGTGGGCTTTACGGTTCCAGAGATTTTGTGATGATGCATTTTGTGTTATTTTGCTTTTATATTTATACACTGCTCAAAAAAATAAAGGGAACACTTAAACAACACAATGTAACTCCAAGTCAATCACACTTCTGTGAAATCAAACTGTCCACTTAGGTAGCAACACTGATTGACAATCAATTTCACATGCAAATGTTGTGCAAATGGAATAGACAACAGGTGGAAAGCATAGGCAGTTAGCAAGACATCCCCAATAAAGGAGTGGTTCTGCAGCTAGTGACCACAGACCACTTCTCAGGTCCTATGCTTTCTGGTTGATGGTTTGGTCACTTTTGAATGCTGGCGGTGCTTTCACTCTAGTGGTAGCATGAGACGGAGTCTACAACCCACACAAGTGGCTCAGGTAGTGCAGGTCATCCAGGATGGCACATCAATGCAAGCTGTGGCAAGAAGGTTTGTTGTGTCTGTCAGCGTAGTGTCCAGAGCATGGAGGCACTACCAGGAGACAGGCCAGTACATCAGGAGATGTGGAGGAGGCCGTAGGAGGGCAACAACCCAGTATCAGGACCTCTACCTCCACCTTTGTGCAAGGAGGGACAGGAAGAGCACTGCCAGAGCCCTGCAAAATGACCTCCAGCGGGCCACAAATGTGCATGTGGCTGCTCAAATGGTCAGAAACAGACTCCATGAGGGTGGTATGAGGGCCCGACGTCCACAGGTGGGGGTTGTGCTTACAGCCCAACACCATGCAGGACGTTTGGCATTTTCCAGAGAACACCAAGATTGGCAAATCCGCCACTGGCGCCCTGTGCTCTTCACAGATGAAAGCAGGTTCACACTGAGCACATGTAACAGACGTGACAGGGTCTGAAGACGCTGTGGAGAATGTTCTGCTGCCTGCAACATCCTCCAGCATGACCGGTTTGGCAGTGGATCAGTAATGGTGTGGAGTGGTATTTATTTAGGGGGCCGCACAGCCCTCCATGTGCTCGCCAGAGGTAGCCTGACTGCCATTAGGTACCGAGATGAGATCCTCAGACCCCTTGTGAGACCATATGCTGGTGTGGTTGGCCCAGGGTTCCTCCTAATGCAAGACAATGCTAGACCTCATGTGGCTGGAGTGTGACAGCAATTCCTGCAAGACGAAGGCATTGATGCTATGGACTGGCCCGCCCGTTCCCCAGACCTGAATCCAATTGAGCACATCTGGGACAACATGTCTCGCTCCATGCACCAATGCCACGTTGCACCACAGACTGTCCAGGAGTTGGGGGGATGCTTTAGTCCAGGTGTGGGAGGAGATCCCTCAGGAGACCATCCGCCACCTCATCAGGAGCATGCCCAGGCGTTGTAGGGAGGTCATACAGGCACGTGGAGGCCACACACACTACTGAGCCTCATTTTGACTTGTTTTAAGGACATTACATCAAAGTTGGATCAGCCTGTCGTGTTTTTTTTCCACTTTAATTTTGAGTGTAACTCCAAATCCAGACCTCCATGGGTTGCTAATTTGATTTCCATTGATAATTTTTGTGTGATTTTGTTGTCAGCACATTCAACTATGTCATGAACAAAGTATTTCATAAGAATACTTCATTCATTCAGATCTAGGATATCTTATTTTTGTGTTCCCTTTATTTTTTTGAGCAGTGTATATAGATTAATTTAAAAATGCAGTAAAATGTAATAAATGTGTTGCTGTATTTCTATGATACAAGGTGCATTGAAGGGTTAACATATCCAGATTAATATGGGGGCCCTATGCTGGTGGGGCCCACAAGCAAGTGCCCATCAGGCCCATGCGTTAAGACAGCCCTGCTCTTGCCACATTTTAAATTTACAATTTGATAATAACATGTAGAGAGTTGGGGGAGAGACAGGTATCAGGTTCATGTCTCTTGTAGCTGCTCAAGAATTCAAGACTAATTCCCTATTTCATCTCCTCCTTATGCCCTGGCTGTCAGTTTCCCAATAATTTATGGCAGATTAATACAGAAAGAGAGGGATTAAGTGGAGGGTGACAACATCTTTCCTTTTCTTTGTGAGTTCTACCTTTATTTGATGTCAGACTCCCAAAACCAAGGAAGACACGTTGAGGTTCTTCTAAGCACTTTCCTTTATTGTTCCTCATCTATAGACAGAAATCTTGCCAAATTAAAGCAGACTATTTGACCATAAAGCACTCTGTGAACTATTAGGCAGGAGCTGTCCTCACTCTCTTTCTGCCATACAAACTATCTACAGCGTGCTGTCTCTTCCTCCTCTGGAATGCAACCCCTCCCTCCTAGGAATCCAGGCTACATTCCATCACAGTAGTTGGTCGTATTCCTTTGTAAGATACTTTGGATTTGTGAATCAAGGCTATCAGAGGCATTCTAGGTGATGTATCATTTTTTGATGAAGTTTGGTAGGTGTCTCAAGCAGGATTGTAATAAATATATCCTGGTGCGGTCATGTTTGCACACTGTCTGAGTGTGTCTACATCCACACCTTCAGAAGAAGTGTCTCTTCTTTGCAGTTTACCAACATTCCACTGTGTCTAGTACAATTCTTGAACCATTCTGACCCTGGTGATTAAATTTATTGTGCATAATGGATCATTATGCTACTTCAACAGTAATGGATTATTGCAAATGGACTGAAGGATTTATTAAATAAACTGAGCATGGATGCCTAAGAAGAGCATTTTAAAAGGCATGCAAAGTAATTTAGTTCTGTTGATATGTGCATCTTTTATAATAATTGAAGGAAAATCAGTCTGGGCAAATTATTTGGCATGTTAAAGTGTTTCTGGTTTTTGTTTTACAGTAGTTTACAACATGCAGAAAATATTGCTTATAAAGAAAAACAATTGTTAGCAGGATTGAGCCAGGGAATAGGGTAGTATGGTTATATAAATAGAGATAGTTTCAACATTTATGGTAACTTTTTTTAGGATGACAATATTATGTCTTGTTCAGGGGGTTGTATTTTAAGGAAGACAAATTGGAAAATAACTAATGGGGGAATTTAGGAGCAAATATCCATGTTTTTATCCCTACAGTTGGAAAAAAATTGTCAGGCGCAACTAACCAGGAGCATTCATTGAGTTCAAAGCACAGAAAAATTTGTTATTGCTACCTAAACACAAGAATCTGGTCAACTAATGGTACAAACTAAATTAGTACTAATAAGGGTCAAAGGAATTCACAGGGGACTGGACTTGGGTCTCTTGTGGCCGCAACACAGTGATTCCAAACTGTTGACATGTTTAACTCCACTTTCCATCTCAGCCTGATCTTCTCCTGTATAAACGCTGTACTGAAGTCGTACTAACGCTCTCCCAGAAAAAAAAAATAGAGAAGGAACAGAAACCATCAGCTGACGAGGTGACCTCCAAGGTCCCTTCCAACTCTGTCATTCTCCTCAGAAGCTAAACTTTATTTCTATAGTTAGTGATTTGCAGCCACAGCGGGGACTTAACCTCTCTCAGCTAGAAGTTTGGATTGGCACAAGGTTTCCCGGGTGTCTAAAGCTGTTGAAATATTGACATGTGGTCTTGGAAGCCATATGGTCAAGGTCTTTGAGCTTGGTGATGTCAGAGGCGGAGGAGTAGCCTGAGTGGCATCCTGTCACAAACTGTGCAAGCAAATACTCCCTTAGGACAGGGGTCTCCAACCTTGGCAACTTTAAAGCTTGTGGACTTCAACTCCCAAAAACAGAGAGGTGAAAAACTGGGTGGATTTGGCTCTTCAATCCACCCACCTCCCACTTCTCAGCATTACATTTTATTTAAAAAAAAAAAAAAGAATTGTGTGAATCCTTGATGCTGCTTTTCCGTGAAGGACCTTGAGACCTTCTGCCGTGATCTTGGTGTGCTTTAGAATTTCTCTGTAGGGGTTTTTGGTGGTACCACTTTATAAAGCCGTAGTATGATCACTGCATCCAGTTTTGGTCATCACAATATAAAAAGATGTTGAGACTCTGGAAAGAGTGCAGAGAAGAGCAACCAGGATGATTAGGGGGCTGGAGGCTAAAACATATGAAGAACGGGTGCAGGAATTGGATATGTCTAAGTTTAATGAAAAGAAGGACTGGGGTGATATGATAGCAGTATTTCAATATTTGAGGGGCTGCCACAAAGAAGAAGAGATCAAGCCAGAGGTCATGTTTGGTAGGTTCTGACCAGTTCTGGAGAACCAGTAATGGAAATTTTGAGTAGTTTGGAGAATCAGCAAATATCATCTCTGACTGGAGATTTTACAGTATCCTTCCCCTGCCACACCCACCACGCCAAGCCCACAGAACCTGTAGTTTAAAAAAAAAATTGAATCCCACCACCGGATCAAGCTATTTCCCAAAGCACCTGAAGGCCAGATAAGGAATAATGTATGGAAGCTGAACAAGGAGAGATTTAACCTGGAAATTGGGAGAAACTTCCTGACAATAAACTAGCGGAACAGCTTGCCTTCGGAAGTTGTAGAAGCTTCGTCACTGGAAGCTTTTGAGAAGAGACTGGACTGCCGTTTGTCAGAAATGGTGTAGGGTCTCCTGCGAAGGGTTGGACTAGATGACCTGCAAGGTTCCCTCCAATTCTGTTAATCTGTATCTATTTATCCACAGAGGATTTTGCACGGATCTAAATTCTACTCTGTTCCTTGAGAATTTCTTCCCATTTTCCTCTTAATCTTCTGCAACCAAATTAGTCTCAAATCTACTTTCTAGCCTTGCAGATTGCATTTTCCATGCAGTGGATGTAAGATACATGTGACAAAGCAACCGGTCTCAACTATACAGTCTTAGCAGCCTTTTTTTTTTTTTTTTTTTTTTGACTGCAGGCCCACCTGTACAATATATCCCTGTAAATCTTTCAGAAAAAAAAATTGGTTTTACCCTGCAGGCCTTCTGTTCCTGGAACGGTGCATTTTGTGTACACCTACTGTACTCATGAGCTGCAAAATTGCACATTTTAAAAATGCATCTATAAACTGCATTGTAAAAAATGCATTTATTCTGGGAAATCTGCGAAAGGCAAGTGGCAGGGGAAAGCATATCTTCTCTATATATAAAGGCGAAATATCACTCCTGCATCATCACAAAATCTCCAACACTGTAAAGCCTACAAACTTGACATTTGGCACGTATGTTCCTCTTAGCTTCCAGGTGCTCACTAAGAAAGGATTTTTTGAAATGACCCTCAGAGCATTTAGAGTATTTCATATATTATTATTATTATTATTAACACGCTCTGATGCTAAAGGAGTTCCACTCCCACTCCCCACCTGAAAAGAAATCTGTTCCAAATGCAAAACACAAGCAGAGTAGAAGAGTTTCAGTTTTAGTTTCACAGCACCAAGCAGCTTTACTACAGAACAGTTGAGCTAAGCCACACCCAGGCTCCTTGCTGTCTCCTTCTTGCTCACACAACAAATACACTTTCAGTTTCTAAACAGCCCTCAACTCCCACTCCCCACCTGAAAAGAAATCTGTTCCAACTGCAGTTGAACTAAGCCACTCCCAGGCTCCTTGCTGTCTCCTTCTTGTTCACACAGCAAATACTGTTTCAGTTTCGAAACAGCCCTCAACTCTCTCACACACTGACGGGATGCTAGCCAGATGAATACCAATGGATACTGGTAGGCAGAGGCACAATTTCCGCCCCTTATTTTTCTCCCCAAAAACTTGCCTGATCACATAGTTTCGTAGTGAAGCACGGGTACCCTGCTAGTACAGAAATAAATATCCATTTTCAGGTTGCTTTTCTGAATGTTCAACCGCTGCAGAAATTAATTTAGCATGAATCATGACTCAATCAATTTCAAAGTGATATAGGCAGGTCAAGAAGATCTCTTCTTTAATGAGCATTAGTCCTTCCAGACTAATGCCAACTCAATTATTCTTCCAATTCTGTACTGTTTAAATGTTTTGATGCGGTCCTTAGTTCAACAGAACCACCAAGAGATGTTTGAAAATGTGTTTAAAACCAAATTTCAAGTATTTTTAGTGAAGCATTAGTATAGAATAATATATACTGATGAAAAATCTTGAGATATAGACCAATTCATTCCTCTTTATCCTTTATTCAGACTACTAAAGTATAGATGCAAAACTTTATGTGTGTATGCGTGTGTGTGTGTGTGTGTGTGTGTGTGTGTGTGTGTGTATGTGTATATAGATGGATGGATGGATGATGGATGGATGGATGGATGGATGGATGATAGATAGATAGATCGATAGATAGATAGATAGATAGATAGATAGATAGATAGATAGTAGAGATAGATAGACAGATAGACAGATACAGATAGACAGATAGACAGACAGACAGACAGACAGACAGACAGACAGACAGACAGACAGATAGAAGGATGGATGGATGGATGGATGATAGATAAATAGATTTTTATTTAGGCAACATCTGCTAAGGCCTGATTAAATTCTGCCTGCGAACTTCCCAAAATTTTATTTAGGAATGTATATTATCAGTTGTGTTTTGCTATTCTGCAAACGAATATCATAGCAACTGGCTTCAATTTTTATTGTTATTGCACAAGGTATTTGTACCCAGACTATACACTGTAAAATGGAAGATGAATTGCCTGTACCTTAAATAAATAATTTTAAAGAGCTAATATAATTATAAATACTGCTATGACTGTGTGTATTATTATTACTATCAGCATATTTGGTGTTTTTTTGGGGGGGCAGGGGGGGGGCAAAACAAAATACTTGGACAATACACTGTTTTCAAAATATTTATATATAAATAAAAAATACTAAAAAGTAAAGAAAATAGAGACTGCACATCTCCATGAACATCATCTCTCTACAAATCCTGAAGGACACATCCTTTCTGACTCACGTATGGCCATTAAGGGCCACTGAGAAAAACCTTGATTCTCCCCTCCCAGCGTTCGGCTCCTGTTGCAGAGCCTGACCCAGAGTTGAAAAAGAAAGACCTGTGATTTGTTCTCCAGATCAGAGCTCTGAGCAACTAAGAGCCGCATTTTGCTCAGCTGCGTTCCTTTGTTGACCTTGGAGAGCTGACCTTGCTTCTCTGATGTCTCTGCCTTGTGCACCTTTGCCTTCTTCAGGTGTGAGTCTCCTTTTTTTCCCTTTCGCGTTTGACTCAGATCTACCTCCTTGGGAATGGAAAGGGCTATGTTTCATCAGAGGTGGTATTCAGCCGGTTCGGACTAGTTCTGGTGTACCAGTAGTGGAAATTTTGACCAGTTCAGAGAACTAGCAAATACCACCCCTGGCTGGCCCAGATCCCACTCTATCCTGTCCTATATTCTCTTGTTTTTTTTAGCTCAGCTGATCTGCGTGGATTGCCACACCTCAGCTGGGCTAAAAAAAAAACCAGCTTACCTCACTTTGGATTGCTATGCATGCAGGGGTGGGATTCTACCTGGTCAGACCAGTTCTATAGAACCAGCTGTTATGATTCTGCTCAGTTCGGAGAACCGGCAAATCGCACCACTGGCTGGCCCTGCCCCTCCCTGCCCCACCCACTCACTCCTTACCTGGCATGTGCGCCATCCAACTTGCCTGCGTTTGATAAGTTGCTATGCACCTTTTTTTCCCCCAACCATCAGCTGGTCTGCTGTGCCGGGAGGTTTAGATTAGCTAGAGAGTAGGAAACCGTTGGATTTCTTGCTTTCTAGCTAATCTAAAAGCAGAGCTGAACCTTCCATAGGACTGAAGCTTCTATTTTTCAGTGCAGACTCAGGTAGCAGATTGCAGAAAGGTAGATCTCTGAGTGAATCTGTGATTCTGCGAGCAACTCAATCTGCCTGCCTGCTTTGCCTGATTTGGGGTAAAAGTTTCTCTTTTTTTATAAAAAATAATAATCAATATTTACATCAATATTTATAATATTTACATATAAGCCACACCCACCCAGTCACATGACCACCAAGGCACACCCACAAATTAGGCCACACCCACATAACCGGTTGTTAAGAAATTTGAATCCCACTCCGTGTGCATGTGTCCGAAGCATGTGTTTGGCATGCAAAGTGCACACAAAGCATGCTCTCATAGAACCGGTGGGAAAAAATGTGGAATCCCGCCACTGGTTTGCATATCTTCAATCAGGTTCATTGACGGTCTAATGACTGACTCCTTGCTTAGTGTGATGGAAGACATTTTACGAAGGGGAGAAGGTGATGGGGATGTGTTTACAAGACAATCATCCACCCGGTTGCACTGTATGGCACTGAATGCTGGGCAGCAACCACAGGAACTGAAAGCTCTCCCTCCATGCCATGGAAATGCGAATGCTCTGCTGAATATCGGGCATCTCCCTCCTTGACCACATCACAAATGACACCATTGGATAACATTGTGGTGTGGCACCAATTATAGAGAAGATGAGAGAAGACTGATCCCGCTGGTATGGACAAGTCCAGAGAGCAGCACTTTCCACCGTTGCCAAGGCTGCCTTACCAACTAAAGTCAATAGATGGTGACCTCGTGAGCATTCAACACAGAGATGGCAAGACACCATCAACAAAGATATGCAAGCCGCGGGCCTGCGCCCTGGAAATGCAGCTGACTATGCAAAGTGGCATTAAATGATCCAAAAAGCAGATCCTGCACCTGCGGGAATACGCTAGGAGGAGGAGGAGGAGGAGGAGGAGGAGGAGGAGGAGGAGGAGGAGGAGGAGGAGAGGAGGAGGAGGAGGGAGGAGGAGGAGGAGGAGGAGGAGGAGGAGGAGGAGGAGGAAGAGAGAAGGAGAAGGAGAGGAGAAGAAGAAGAAGAAGAAGAAGAAGAAGAAGAAGAAGAAGAAGAAGAAGAAGAAGAAGAAGAAGAAGAAGAAGAAGAAGAAGAAGAAGAAGAAGAAGAAGAAGAAGAAGAAGAAGAAGAAGAAGTAGTAGTAGTGATTTAGGATAGCCACTCCTTAGAATGTCCCCACATATATCTGATTGTATAGCTTTATTCTGTATTCTGGCCAGATTCTATCAAGACAGTGTATGCAAATAAAGAACTGAACTTTGGCTGGATTGTTTTATGTCCTTTTCAGATTAGGCTTGATGGTTAGACTTAAAATCAGCTGGTTTGGGGAAAACTCAACAATACTTTGCAAATTGACCCCCATTAGATTAATTTCTGGATCCAGACATTGCACCAATGTAGACAATGGGTCAATTCGCTAAACAGAAACAAATTTAAAAACTGAAGGATAGAATTGCATTTAAGCTTATATATATATATATATATATATATATATATATATATATATATATATATATATATATATATATATATATATATATATATATTCAGTTAAGCTAAGCCACGCCCAGGCTCCGAGCTATGTGACATGGCTCACAACAGATCCTGTTTCTTAGTCACCAAACAGTTGCCATTGGCTGACTTGTTCTTATGGCTATCCCTGCTGATAATTTCTTACACGCTGACACAACATTCTGTGCATCTTAGTGTAGATTTATGCTGGCCACATGACCACAAAGCATCATCAGACAATGATGGCTCCCACAACTAGAAAACAAAGATGATCCCACAGTGGGATTCAAAAATTTTTACAACCGGTTCTGTGAGTGTGGCTTGGTGGGCATTGCTTGGTGGGTGTGGTGGGGAAGGATATTGCAAAATCCCATTTCCTCCCCACCCCACTAACCTGCTTTCCAGCTCCATTCTCCTGTGAAGTGCAACAAAAGATGACCCAGCCAATCTGCTGGGGCTCGGGAGGCAGAGAACAGATGGGGGCAGGGCCAGTCAGAGGTGGCATTTGCCAGTTTGCTAAACTACTCAAGATTTCCGCTACCAGTTCTCCAGAACTGGTCAAAACCAGCTGAATACCACGACTGGATAGGAGAAACCTTTGCCTACACACACACACACACACACACACACACACACACACACACACATATTATTTGCCAAACCTGGCTTGTGGCTCTGATGCTCTTGAATGCTTCCTATGGGGCTATTACTCCTTCTATAATAGCAGATAAAGAATCTTCATTTATCCTTGGTTGTTCCGTTATGAATTGGTCTGACAACTCATACATTAACCTTCTTCTATGGGAGCTGAAAACTTCTATGACATATAATGAGACAAAGCTTTGGCAGCAGCTCTCAACACTTCGAAAGAAATGACCTTGGAATCTATTCAGTGTGATACTCGCTTAGATTGCTTAAAGTTTTTTTTTTTTTTAACAATGTTAGTTTTTAAATGTCATTTCATCATGGGAAGGGAAGGTGCATAACTGTTTTCTTTTTCATCTTTGTTTAAAATAAACTGAATTGATTGGTTCACTGGAAGTACAGAACTGCTTCTTATAAACCCAGCCATATAATTGCATTCCCAAGAGTCCCCTTCCATGAGATGGGTGGCTTACAAGGATAATAAATAAATAATACCTGTTGCTCTTAATTGTTGGTAAGTTTAATATGGTTCTTAAACAACAGTATCTCCTATCTTTAAGTTGATGGAAAATCCCATTATCTTGCTAACAGTTGTGCCTACTGGCCATCTTTGAAAATTACAGGCCAATCTCCTTATGCTGCGTCACCTGTAAAGTCATGGAATCAATTATTAACCAATCCATCATCCTTCACTTAGAGACAAATAACCTACTCTCCAATAAACAATTTGGTTTCAGAAAAAAACTATCCTGTAATCTGCAACTCTTACACTGCAAAAACATATGGACGACACAACTCGACCAGGGCAAAGCAATAGATGCAATCTACATAGACTTCTGTAAAGCCTTTGATTCAGTGGTACACGACAAACTACTCCTAAAAATAAAATCCTATGGTATCTCTGGACAACTGAATAACTGGATAGAAGCATTCCTGTCAAACAGACAACAAATGGTCAAAATCGGGAGTGTACTATCAAATCCAGTACCTGTCAATAGTGGTGTTCCCCAAGGCAGTGTTCTAGGACCAACTCTCTTCATACTCTACATAAACGACCTCTGTGATCATATTAAGAGCAATTGCGTTCTCTTCGCTGATGATGTAAAGCTGTTCAATACCACAGACAATACTGCTACCCTACAAAAGATCTTGACTATGTATCAGAGTGGTCAAACAAATGGCAACTTCAAATCTCAACAAATAAATGCTCTGTCTTACATATTGGCAAAAAAATCAGAAAATAAAATACAAGCTGAATAGTCAAGATCTTGTTGATGACTCAAGCTCTGTAAAGGACCTTGGAATACTCACCTCTAATGATCTAAGTGCTAGAGCCCACTGCAACTACATAGCCAAAAAGGCATTAAGAGTTGTTAACCTAATCCTACGTAGCTTTTTCTCTGGTAATATCACACTACTAACCAGAGCATACAAAACATTTGCTAGACCAATACTCGAATACAGTTCATCAGTCTGGAACCCACACTACGTATCTGATATTAGCACAATTGAGAAAGTCCAGAAATATTTCACAAGAAGAGTTCTCCACTCCTCTACTCGTTGTAGAATACCTTATGCCACCAGACTTGAAATTCTAGAACTTGAAAACCTTGAATTACGCCGCCTTCGGTCTGACTTAAGCATGGTATATAAAATCATACATTGCAATGTCCTACCTGTCAATGAATACTTCAGCTTCAACCATAACAACACAAGAGCACACAATAGATACAAACTCAAAGTAAACCGCACCAAACTTGATTGCAGGAAATACGACTTCAGCAATAGAGTGGTCAATGTCTGGAATACTCTACCCGACTCTGTAGTTTCTTCCCCAAACCCCAAAAACTTTAACCTTAGACTGTCTACTATTGACCTCACCCCTTTCCTAAGAGGTCTGTAGGGGCGTGCATAAGCGCACCAACGTGCCTACCGTCCCTGTCCTATTGTTTCTCTTATTCTTTTATTTTTCTTATATGTACCCATTTCATGTATTCACAACTATGTATACATTTATACTTATTATCTTGTAAACAATTGGCAAATCAAATAAATAAATAAAATAAATCTTTTCCAACCGTACCTGCCTTTGTTCCTGGTCGTTGCAATCCCCTAATGTTTCTCTGGAATAATGGATGAAAAGAGTTTTTATACACTTTGAGGCTTCCCTTGGAAGGCTTGTGGAAAAAGGGAGAATACAACTTTAACCTATCTTATGCATAGGCTTAAATACAAAACAAAAGGCAACATCAGGGGAGACACGGAAGAAAAAAAGATGCCAGCATAGCCTGTTTAGAGGCTACTTTGGTGCAAGTGATTAAAAAGGCCTTAAGAGTTTGAGGGCCCTGAATCTGAGAAAGGGAGGGAGGGAGGGAGGGAAGGAGGAGAGGGAGGGAGGGGAGGGGGGAGAGGGAGGGAGGGAGGGAGGGAGGGAGGGAGGAAGGAAGGAAGGAAGGAAGGAAGGAAGGAAGGAAGGAAGGAAGGAAGGAAGGAAGAGGGAGGGAGGGTGGGTGGGGAAGGAAGGAAGAAGAAAGAAAGAAAGAAAGAAAGAAAGAAAGAAAGAAAGAAAGAAAGAAAGAAAGAAAGAAAGAAAGAAAGAAAGAAAGAAAGAAAGAAAGAGGGAGGGAGGGAGGGAGGGAGGAGGGAGGGGTGAGGAAGGAAGGAAGAAGAAAGAGAGAGAGAAAACTAAAGAAAGAGAAAGAAAGAAAGAAAGAAAGAAAGAAAGAAAGAAAGAAAGAAAGAAAGAAAGAAAGAAAGAAAGAAAGAAAGAAAGAAAGAAAGAAAGAAAGAGGGAGGGCGAGGGAGGGAGGGAGGAAGGAAGGAAGGAAGGAAGGAAGGAAAGAAGAAAGAAAGAAAGAAAGAAAGAAAGAAAGAAAGAAAGAAAGAAAGAAAGAGAGAGAGAGAGAGGGAGGGAGGGAGGGAGGGAGGGAGGGAGGGAGGGAGGGAGAGGAGGGAGGGAGGGAGGGAGGAAGGAAGGAAGGAAGGAAGGAAAGGAAAAGAAAGAAAGACACAGACAGAGAGGGAGGGAGTTGACGAAGGAAGGAGGGAGGGAAGGAAAGAAGGAAAAAAGGAAAAAGAAAGAATGACACTTTTTACTCCACCTGCAGGCTCTCCCTGCTCTTCTATATAATGGATGGCATCCTTCACAAGAGGTTTATCAAATAAATGGACTGAATCCATTAGGAAACATTTTGGATTGAAAGAAAGGAGAAAAAAGATCAAAAAGAGACCTCACTCATTAATAATGGAAGGGCTGGACAAGTTTCCCATCTCAGTTCTTTAAGCTTGTGTTTTCCAATCCCTAATTCTTGGCCCTGTGTGAATCTTGTTTCCTGGATTCTACTCTCCACTGAAGGGTCTTGAGAACCTGATAAGCTCTTAGTTTACTATTTTCCAAAGTTTGGTGATTCACTTAACAACTGTGGCAAGAAAAGTTGCAATATATGAGGCAAGAGTCACTTAACTAAGGTCTCACTTAGCAACAGAAATGTTGGGCTCACTTATGGTTTTGAGGACTACTTCTACATCCAATGCTAACAAGTAAGGTAAAAGCAACAACAGCAGTGTGGATTACAGCTTCCCCATCACACTCACTCTACACATACACCCAATTGTACTAAGTAATAAATAATTGGGACATTGGCATTTGCTCCCCAACTGGCCTCTGCTAAGCTTTTATGATTTAAACCATAAATCCGGGCTTTGTTAGCAAGTGTAATTAGTTAAATACTTGGAAATTATTTTTACTAATCTGGAATTGACCTCCCGTTATTTCTGAATCAAGCCAGGCCGGTGGAAAGACTTGGCCAAGGCTCTAATAAGGAGAAAATGCCAAATAAAGGAAGCCTTTTAAAAGAAAACAGCAGGAAAAGCTCAGCTCTATTCACAAAAAAAAAATAAAAAATAGAAAATGCGTTCAATTATTATTAGGTGTTTTTGGATACCAGAGTCCCAGAATATTCAACAACTCTTCCTCCTTGTTTTCTTTGGGAGTCACTGTTCCAGCTATTTTAACATTTGTGAAAAGAAGGATGCTCCTGGGATCATGTTGAAATGGGAATGAGGCCGGAAATCAACCTCTGATCCAGATGTTTGGGTGTGCGGAAACCCTTTTGTTTAAAGGAAATAAGCTGTGCCTGGGAACCCAGAAAGTGCGGAAATTTTTCTCCTGTTTTCTTTTGAGGTTTCATTTTTTTGGCATTTCAAACCCCCACCCCCTTAACCTTAAACTATCTACTATTGACCTCACCCCATTCCTAAGAGGTCTGTAAGGGGCGTGCATAAGTGCACCATCGTGCCTCCCATTCCTGTCCTATTGTCCCCCTTTATTCGTACCTATTTCCTGTATTCTTACTCATGTTTATACTTATTCCTATTAACTTGTAAGCGATGGACAATTCAAACAAACAAACAAACAAACAAACAAATAAATAAATCTTCTCATTTTTATAATCTCAGCCAAATCTTTCTACTGACCTGGTTTGATTCAGAAATAATGAGAGGTCAAGTCCAAATGGCACCTGTGAAGGAAACCCTTTTGTTAGCACTCCTAGGTAAACCAGACAGGATTAACAGAGTTGGAAGGGACCTTGTAGGTCATCTAGTCCAACCCCCTGCTGAAGCAGGAGAACCTACACCATTTTTGACAGATGGCAGTCCAGTCTCTTCTTGAAAGCCTCCAGTGACGAAGCTGCCACAAGATACACTCAGGATCAAGAGAGGTACTAATACCACTGTAGAAAGCCTTAGTAAGACCGCATCCAGTTTTGGCCACCACACTATAAAAAAGAAGAAAAAGTGCAGAGAAGAGCAACCAGGATGATTAGGGGACTGGAGGCTAAAACATACGAAGAACGGTTACAGGAACTGGGCATGGCTAGTCTAGTGAGGAGAAGGACCAGGGGAGACAGGAGAGCAGCCTTCCAATATTTGAGGGGCTGCCACTGAGAGGAAGGGGTCAAGCTATTTTCCAAAGCACCTGAATGCCAGACAAGGAATAATAGATGGAAACTGAACAAGGAGAGATTCAACCTAGAAATAAGGAGGAATTTTCTGACAGTGAGAACAATCAACCGATGGAACAGAAGTTGCCTTCAGAAGTTGTGGAGGCTTTCAAGAAGATACTGGACAGCAATCAGTCAGAAATGATGTGGGGTCTCCTGCTTGGGCAGGGGGTTGGACTAGATGACCTACAAGATCCCTTCCAATTCTGTTAATCTTATCTAATCTCATACAAAACCAGCCCTTCTCTGCTGCCCCTTCCCCTCACACACTAACCCAGAGATGTTGGGGAACACTGTGTTAACTGAATGTGTCTTTGCAAGTGGCAGGTGTGCATGAATCTCTCTGGGTTTTTGCATATCCTCCATGGGGGTTACCCACCATATATAATCTTCGTGTGTGTGTGTGTGTGTGTGAATGTGTGAAACAACACTCAGTCTTGGAAAAAAATAAATGTGACAGAAAGGCAAATGAGGCACCATTCCTGGAAAGAGGTATAGCAAATGAGCAGGTAAAGAAATCTGGCAGATCATAAAAGAATGAAATGATGCAAGATTGTTTCAGCTTACAAGATGGCTCCCCGATGAAGATTTTTTTAAAGATAACGGGGGCAAGAAAGAGATGGAGGGATTTATAAGGAGGAAAAAGGTCAAGGAGATAGCTCCCATTTCCCAACCTGCTTTCTCAACACACCAAGAGCAACAGTATAGGATGACTAGGGGACTGGAGGCTAAAACATACAACAAATGGTTGCAGGAAGTGGACATGGCCAGTCTAAGAAAGAGAAGGACCAGGGGAGACAGGAGAGCAGTCTTCCAATGTTTGAGGGGCTGCACCAGAGAAGATGTTTGAGGGGGTCAAGCTATTTTCCAAAGCGCCCGAAGGCCAGACAAGGAATAATGGATGGAAACTGAACAAGGAGAGATTTAACCTGGAAATAGGGAGAAACTTTCTGACAGTGAGAAACAATCAACCAATGGAACAGAAGTTGCCCTCGGAAGTTGTGGGAGCGCCATTACTTGAGACTTTCAAGAAGAGATTGGACTGCCATTTGTCAGAAATGGAGTAGGGTCTCCCGCTTGGGCGGGGGTTTAGACTAGATGACCTACAAGATCCCTTCCAACTCTGATTATCTGTTAATCTGTTAATTAAATACAGGATACAGAATAACAGACTTGGAAGGGATCTAGGAGGTCTTCTTCTCCAGTTGTCACCAACCCTAGCAAGTTTAAGATTTCTGGGCTTCAACTCCCAGAATTCTCCAACCAGTGATGGAGCACCCAGAACTGCTGGAGATGAGCCATTCCACTGATCAATTCTTCTCAATGTCAGGAAAATTTCTCCTTAGTTCTAAGTTGAGTCACTCTTTTATATAAGCTTCCATGTGTACTTCTTATCCTGCCCTCAGACACTCTGGAGAATAAATTGATTCTATTTCAGATCTTGAAATCTTGGATCAGAGAAAGGAGTCACAAGTCTCAGTATGGGTTTGGGTTTCTAGATACTATTTCTATGTGAAGATCTAGGACAGGGGTCCCCAAACTTGGCAACTTTAAGACTTGTGGACTTCAACTGGATGAGGAATTCTGGGAGCTGAAGTCCACAAGTCTTAAAATTGCCAAGTTTGGGGACCCCTTGATCTAGGGCACTGCTGCTCAACCATAGCAATTTTTAGATGTGTGGACTTCAAATCTCTCTATGGTTCAGGAACACTGATCTAGGGCAGGGATGTCAAACTTGATTTCATTGAGGACTGATCAGGGTTGTGTTTGACCTCAGTATGTTTGTATCAGGATTCTGGCAGTTACTCCAATTAAATCATGAGCCTCGAGCCACACTCCCAAAACTTCAAAGGATTTATTAGAAGTTAAAACATCCGGCATTAGCCTGGGCGTAGCCGACTCTGAGATACATAATTCACTGTCACCCTTGATCCTGCTTTCCCCCACACCCCTCTGGGTGTATCATCCAACAAAACACATCCATAGCTAAGAGTCATCAATCATGCTCTCCAATTAGATTTTTGTGGGGCCGAAGCTTCAGTCATCTAGTCAGCCTCTGAAGAAAATATGAATGGAATGTACTTTCCATTCCACACTGCCGCCTGCTCTTTGAAACTCCCTCCCCTTCTTTCTGTTGACAACTATAAAACATGTATACAAAATGAGTTGACAGTGTGTGTGTGTGTGTGTGTGTGTGTGTGTGTGTGTGTGTGGCCAGCTCAACGGCACTCATGTTGGGGGCGAGCACTCTGCCAGCAAAAATGGGCTCCTGAGCTCCACTTTCGGCTGCGATGGCCTCCTGCAACCCCCTGCCAGCAAAAACGGAGCTCCGTGGCTGTTTCCAGGGCAGCTCCATGGACCAGATCTAAGCACCCTGTAGGCTGGATTCAGCCCCCTAGGCCTTGTGTTTGACACCTGCTGATCTAGGCTAAGCATTTTTTTCCCCAACAACTGAATTCTTTTCTCCAAAATGTTTGCTTAGCAGTTGGAGTCTGCAGGGTGCAGAATTCTGACCAGTGTTACTATATGAAACTTACCTTTTAAAAAAAATGAAAAACAGGGGAAAAGGGGCCCCGTAAGGATTCTTAACGTTGCTATAACCACAGTTTAAATAAATAAAAAATAAACATTCGTCTCACGCAGATGGTGGAAATGCTCAGAAGAATCACACTTCACCTCTCCTAACACTTTTATAGCTGTTTTTGCTTCTTTCGTGGGTGCTAAAAACGGAGACGATAAAAGAAAATTCACACCATCCCTGAACTGTAGTGTGCATGGCATACAAAATTCATTCCAGTTGGTCTTAGATTTGTAACTCCTTCCTGTTTTTTTTCCCCCCAGAGTGCTAAACCAACATAGGATATGCCCTTCTGGGACAAATTATTTCTTTGCAACCACATTTCTCTTTAGACATCCATTGATATCATGGGATTGAGTGCAGCTATCCAAAACAGGTGTTCCTCATACCTTTTTTGCCACACTTCTTTCCTTCCTTCTTCCTTCCTTTCCTCCCTTCCCTCTTTCCTTCCTTCTTCCTTTCCTCCCTCCTTTCTTCCCTCCCTCCCTTCCTTCTTCTCTCCTTTCCTCCCCCTTTCCTCCCTCTCTCCCACCCTCCTTTCCTCCCTTCTTCTCTCCCTCCTTCCTTCCCTCCATCCTTCCTTTCTTCTTCCCTCCTTCCTTCCCTCCCTCCCTCCTCCCTTCCTTCTTTCCTTCCTTCTTCCCTCCCTCCCTTCCTCCCTCCTTCCTTCCTTTCAGAAAATACTGAGAGACTTTTGAAGAATGAAATCAGAAAATAGTAGCCACAATATCAATAATGTCAGGAATCATCTCTGTTTCTATAAATAGATGTTAATGAAGAAATGACTGAGATACAAAAAGTTTTCGCTGGAAAGAGACAAAAAGTATTGAAAATGGATTTACAACTGAAAGGCCAAGAGAATGACTCAGATAAGGAAATTTCACGGGATCTACTAAAGAAAGTTACCAATGCTTTAAAATTTAAAAGGGAAATACAGGTGACAAATGAAGAGGGTGACCTGTATAATTTTTTCTATTGATTTACAAAAGAAGTTTGCTAAAATCTTTGAAGAACTCTGGGCAGTGGGATAAAGAAGAAATGAAGATAAATTGAATCCCATGGCAATATTTGAATGATTAAGACTGTTAGAAGTAAAAGGAAGGAATATAAAGTTGGATTATTTGATCAAGGGTAAAAGAAAATCTTTTTGTTACCTCCAGCAGCACTGTATAGACTTTCTGCTGACACCAGGACTAAATTGATGGATTTGTCTATCAATAAGATATGGGATATTGTTTGAAGAGATAAATATTTTGTAATCTTACAGAGGGAGAAAAGTCACTAAAGTTACAGAGGGAGAAAAGTCACTGTTTGTGCTTGTTGTGATGAAAGTTGCAAGTCATTTCTCTCTCTCTCTCTCTCTGTATATATATGTACATACATGCATACATACATATATATATATATATATATATATATATATATATATATATATATATATATATATATATATATATATATATATATATATCTGTATATATATTATATATATATGTATATATATGTATATATATGTATATAGATAGATAGAGATAGAGATAGAGATAGAGATAGAGATAGAGATAGAGATAGATAGATAGATAGATAGATAGATAGATAGATAGATAGAGAGAGAGAGAGAGAGAGAGAGAGAGAGAGAGAGAGAGAGAGAGAGAGAGAGAGAAATGACTTGCAACTTTCATCACAACAGATATATATAGATATATATTTCTCTTTCCTTACTATTGTCAGTGTTCCGGAATATTGTCAGCATTCCAAGGAAAATCCATTCCTCTCAGTAACTCCAAGACAAACATCATCTCAAAGTACTTTTATTAGAATAGCACCTGGCACATTCTGTGGAATTCCAGAACTAAAAACTTCCCGGCTTCCCACAAAGTCCCAACCTACAAACCATCCCCTTTTCCCTCATCACCACATCACATGAACCCATCCCAAAGTAAATTTTAATTCTTTCTGTGCCACACTCTGTAACCTTGAACTATCAAAATAATTATATTTTGTTACTAAGAGCTACTCAATTAACATCGCCCCTCTCCCACTTTCTCCAACTATGTGGCAGCGATGAATTCCATAGCTGACAACTATATTCCTACTTTTCTTCATTTGTCCCATGGTCAACCCAGTGGGTGAAGTCAATCTAAAGTCATAAAGTCATAAAGACAAGATCCTGAAATGCGTTATTCAGCAATTCACCACACAGAGTCACTGTTCACAACATACATTGCTTCTGACATGCCTCTACTCCAACATTCACTGCCACATCCCCATGGTCACGGAATCAAAATCCAGGCCGTGTCCCATGGCCACTGGATCTGCATTCGTAACCTTCCCAGCCGGTTTCCGACAAACAAAGTCAACGGAGGGAATCCAGATTCGTTCAATGACCACACGGTTCGCTTAACAACTTTGGCAAAAAAATAAAAAGAAGAGGTCACGAAATGAGCCCAAACTCACTTAACAACTGTCCTGCTGGAAATTTTGGGCTGGACTGTGGTCGTAAGTTGAGGACACTCTGAATATTTTTCTCTGCTGTGTTTCCTCCCCTTCCCGCCGTCTTTTTTCCAAATAAGTAGGCCCAATGGGTGAATGGCCTCGGGAATGCTGACGGAAGCCCCCAAAGCTTTTCGTTTTTATTCCTCTCCCCTTTTAACCTGATTGTATTTTATCTGAGTCATATTTTATAAATCATCCCGAATCTGCCTTCTGCTTATTTTGAATGGACCTCTTGCGCAGCTGAGGGACATCCCTTCACTTACCCCACAGCCACCAAATCTCGGGCTTTCGGCTGCTACCAGTTTAAGCCAAACCATCAGAAAGTCTGTTTTTGTATCTGAAATAACTCTTCTCTCCAACCCCCCACCCCTTGCCCTGCCAAACCTTCTCCACTGGCTTTTTTCCACCCAAATCCAAGGTTACAGAGTTCCTCCAACTCTCCCCTTCCAAGATCACAATCCCACTAATAGCAGAATAATCCCCTTTAGAGGGTTCAGCCCAGGGCAGCGAGACCCATTTGTATATATTTGCACATTGACAGAAATTACAGCTAGCAGCCATTCTCCCCCCGCCCTCCCCTCCCTAACACCCAATTCCTAACACCCTTCACCATAGATCGTTTTGGTCATTTCTAGCCTGGTTCAGAAGTGATTTCGGAGTGTGGTTTACATTCCACGGTGATTGCAATTGTTATGGAAAGTCCTTCCCTTCCGTGGTGGGATTCAAAAATGTTTACTACCGGTTCTGTGGCCGTGGCTTGGTGGGCGTGGCTTGGTGGGTGTGGCAGGGGAAGGTTACTGCAAAATCCCCGTTCCCTCCCTACCCCACCCCACTAACCTGCTTTCCAGCTCCGTTCTCCTCTGCAGGGCAACCAAAGAAGACCCAACCAATCAAGTGGGACTCGGGGGGCAGAGAATGGATGGGGGCGGAGCCAGTCAGAGGTGGTATTTTCCGGTTCTCCGAACTACTCAAAATTTCCGCTCCCAGTTCTCCAGAACTGGTCAGAACCAGCTGAATGCCACCTCTGAAGTGGAGGAGAGAGAAAGAGAGGGGAGGGAGAAGGAGAAGGAGAGGGAGGGGAGAGGGAGAGAGAGAGATATTCCTCTCTTGGCATACAAAACCACCATTGCTGGTGTCATCTTAGGGGTCTCTTTGTAGAATGCTTTCTGATCTGAGCCTTCTACTGTATTTCCAGGAAGAGCAAAGTAAAAATAGGGAGTGCCCACAGCACTCAAAACCTCTGGGTGCAGCTTGTTATTGTCACGATGAACACACAGAAACCGGAGAAGCTCATTGTGCTGCTCGGAGTCCTGTCGGCTCATGGAACCATGCTGATGTACAGGAGTACCTTTGAAGAGCAAAAACGGGGACGTGGGGAGGAGGACTCTTTTCTGCCTGCCCTGCTGTACTTTTGTGTTTAGGATCAGTCAGGGAAACTCAGATTAGAAGAAAGAAAGGGCAAAAAAAATATGGCATCAGTATTGTGCTTCCTTCTGCCTGTGAAATCATTGATGGGTCATCAAGGAAGGAAGGAAGGAAGGAAGGAAGGAAGGAAGGAAGGAAGGAAGGAAGGAAGGAGGAGAAAGAAAGAAAGAAAGAAAGGAGGGAGGGAGGGAGGGAGGTGGGGAAGGAAGGAAGAAGAAAGAGAGAAAGAAAGAAAGAGCGAGTGGGAGGGAGGAGGAAGAAAAGAAAGAAAGCAAGAAAGAGAGGGGGGAAGGAAGGAAGGAAGGAAGGAGAAAGAAAGAAAGAGAAAGAAAGAAAGAAAAGAAAGAAAGAAAGAAAGAAAGAAAGAAAGAAAGAAAGAAAGAAAGAAAGAAAGAAAGAAAGAAAGAAAGAAAGGAGGGAGGGAGGGAGGTGGGGGAAGGAAGGAAGAAGAAAGAGAGAAAGAAAGAAAGAGGGAGTGGGAGGGAGGAAGAAAAGAAAGAAAGCGAGAAAGAGAGAGGGGGAGGGGGAAGGAAGGAAAGAAGGAAGGAAGGAAAAAAGAAGGAAAGAAAGAAAGAAAGGAAGGAAGGAAGGAAGGAAGGAAGGAAGGAAGGAAGAAGGAAGGAAGAAGAAAGAAGAGAGAAGAAAGAAAGAAAGAAAGAAAGAAAGAAAGAAAGAAAGAAAGAAAGAAAGAAAGAAAGAAAGAAAGAAAGAAAGAAAGAAAGAAAGAAAGAAGCACAATCCAGATCAAGCGACCGATCTATTACAATAGTGATTAACAACATGGCGCCTGTGGACATCAGGGGATCTGGGACCAAGAGGGGTCCTTGATGCTCTCTGAGCTTGGTTGTTTTTTGCAGATGTTTCATGACCCAACTAGGTAATATCATCAGTGCTAGAAGGGATTGGAATTATAGGGAGGGAGGGAGGGAAGAGGAGGAGGAGGAGAATGATGACAACAATGACAACAACAACTGTGGAGTTCTTGATGCTCTTGGAGCTTGGTTGTTTTCTTGCAGATATTTCATGACCCAAACGAGGTAACATCAGCAGTACTAGAAGGGTTTGGGGCTTCTAGCACTGATGATGTTACCTGGTTTGGGTAATGAAATAATGTCTACAAGAAAGCAACCAAGCTCAGAGAGCACCAAGGACCCTTACCTCAAAATAAGGCAGACCTCCTCACACCCACCATTCCCCTGAAACGGTTATCCCTGGGAAGCAAATCTTCATTGTTTATATTCCAAAAATCTGATAAAACCTTGGCTTTAAATGGGCAGTCGCTCCTTTGGGACTGAGCGTGTAATAAATAGATACCTAAGAAGTACATGACATATTTATTGTGGTTTTATGAAGATTAGAGCTGGTGGATGATTGAATTACAGTTTAATTTATGTTATGATATCATTTACATTTGGTTTAGGTTGCATGCTTTATTCGGCTTGATCTGCTTAACAGAAGCAGCAGAGATGCGCTTGTAGGGAAGGCATACGTAAGATACACTGTTAAAATAAAATAAAATAGGCCAACTGGTCCAAATACATGGTTTTCCAGTGGGCTAACAGCACTTTGTGAGGTTATTTCAGAATCTTGCATGTCTGAAAGGACTTTCCTCTCCCCTTTACTTCCCAGAAAACAGGAAGATTCTCTTGTGAGATGTTTTCTGCACCCCCATTCCTTCTGTGGACTGAGATATCGCTTATCTGACCATTATCTAGGCTGCAGCTCCTCCTCCTGTCTCCCAAGGTTATTATCTATTCCCACAGCTGCTTTAACCCAAGTGAGATCTTTCTCTAAAATACCCAAATGTCACTGGATTTAGAACAGAAATATGAAAATCCTCAGATTACAGGGTTATCTCAGTGAAAGCTCAGCAGAGATCTCTCTTCTCCAGCTGTTCCTCTGGAGCAGTGGTCCCCAACCTTTTTTATGCCGCGGCCCGGTACCGGCATCACCTGGGCGCGCGCCAGTCGCATCAGCTGGCGCCGCCATCTTGTTTTGATGAAAAAGTGCTTCCAGTGAGCTCACCGAAGCACTTTTCATCAAAACAAGATGGCGGCGCATGCGCTTCCAGTGAGCTTTTCAGGGCAGAAATGGCTTTCACCCGGAAAAGCTCACCGAAGATTGGCGCCGCCATCTTGTTTTGATGAAAAGTGCTTCCGGTGAGCTTTCTACCCGGAAAAGCTCACCAGAAGCACTTTTTCATCAAAACAAGATGGCGGCGCCAGCAAACCAGCTGCCCGGTAGGATTTGTTCCACGGACCGGTACCGGTCCGCGGACCGGTGGTTTGGGACCCCTGCTCTGGAGGACCCATTATGACAGCAGTGAGGAACCAATGAATTGTGGAACTGTATCTTTGGAAATGGAGAGAGATTCCCAAGCCACGCCAGCTGATTATTGAAGAGAATAGCCTCACCGGTTCACACAACCATGAAGAATAAGAGCCCGAGAAAGGGTTTCACTTGGGAACTAGGAAGTACAAGGTTTCAAAGCAACATTACAGTTGCTGAATAGCATTATGTAAATAAATATAAATATAATTATATAAATAAATAGCACTATATAAATTATAAATAGCATTACAGTTGCTAAACAGCAAGCCGACTGGAAGGTGGAGTTAAACATGTCATCAGTTTGGAGACATTGTGTTGCCGCAAGAGTCATCGTCGTCTTTTAATGACCCCGTAATCCCTTGCAGGGTGAAGTCTGGGCACTTGAATGGAGAATTTGGGTACAATTTGTCGGTTCTCCAAGCTGCACTGTCATGTCCCTGTTAGAATCTGACTCTGAGGGAGAGGAGGAACAGCTGACAGGGAGTGGGAGTGTGGCTCCGGAGGTTGTGGGGGAAACTGGGGAAGGGCACAGGCCAGCTGGGCATTCAGAAGAAGACCCAGGCCCATCCCCTCTTCATCCTAGGGCACGCAGGGAAAAGAGGATAAGGGAGAAACGTGAATGGCGTGGTCTACGGGGGAGGAAAGGGCCTTGATCACCTTCATGGGCTGCAGCTGTGAGGACTGTTTAAAAGGACAAACTGTGTCTTCAAGCTCTTATCCTGCATTGTCTCATTAATTGCTTCAGTGTGGTTTGTGTTGTTTTTTCCTATTTCTAATTTATATGTATTTTGAGTTTGAATGGTATTTCTTCCTTTTCGCAACTGTTTGTGGGGGAGTTTTTTCTCCAGTCAATGATAATTGGACCTTTGAAGCCAAGTTGAAGGAATTAAAGAGATTTCACCTATTTTTGTGACTTTGTTGCTTTTGTATCCCACCCTGGGTAATCACATTGCACAGAATCATAACAACTGGTTCTCTAGAACTGGTCCAAACTGGTAGAATCCCAACCCTGGCTACAGCGGTTTGCCTAACTGTGGCAAGAGAAATCATAAAATGGGGCCTAACTCACTTAACAAATGTTTCACTCAGCAATTTTGGGCTCGATAATGGTCGTATGTCAAGGACTACCTATATATGAATGGAGCCTAATTTAATTGGAATGACAAGGTGGTGATATTGTGTCCTTAGTTATGGGTCACTTTGGGTGTTAGGGTAAGAAAGCCAAAAAAGAGAAGACGAAGGAAATGATGATAATTATGATCTGGGACAAGAGAATGGCTCTATGATTTATGAAATTCAACTCCAGAATCCCCCAGAGATCATGGCTGTTATAAGAATGCTGGGAGTTGAGGAGATGACTATTCTTCACCCCCTTGGAAATTAATTTATGGCCTTGTGTTGTTCATTTATATTTATACTTTAACAGTGCATGGATTTAATACTGATGCATTTTCTAGTAAGCTACATTATCGGGTTTGTTGTCCTCTCCTGCGGTATGATGGGAACATTTTATTGATAGTTTATTGTTACTTTTTTTCCCCCCTCTCTTGATTCATTTTTCAAATCAGTTCTTTTGGCTTCACGTTATTATATCTGTACCGGTCTGCTGGGTGTTTCAAACTGCCATCTGGAAAACACCGTGAAGTATAAATCAAACATTTGGAAGGGGGGGAATGAAATGATAAAATCTGCAAGGAAGAACTGAGAATTATGGTTTTGGAAAGGGACTGGGGAACCGAAGACAGCTTTGATGGTTAAATAATCTACAATTCTCCACATTCTTTGGAAAGAAAACCATCAAGGCATATTATTTGTTTTTAGTTCAATCCACAGATACATATTTGGATTATAAATGCATGCAAGATACAAGAGGGAACCATCTGAGGAGGCCATCTTATCACTTCCCTTGTCTTCTTTCTGGTTAATAATCTAAGAAAGGCCAAGAGTGAGATGGCAAAGGACCTTACCTAATCTTGAGTGGCTTTCAGAAATGATAGAATGGATGAAGATACATAAATTGTCAGCTGAGATTTCAAGGAATTGGGTGGAATTAACTGGTAGGTTGGTAACTTTGACTTTATTTTTGTTCTCAAGTGTTTTCACTCCAAAACGGCAGGCATTTAGCAACAATTATAAAATAGGTTTCAGGGGCACATATCACCTAGAACCACTGCTGCTGCTGCTCTTCTTCCTCCTTTTCTTCTTCATCATCTTCCTCCTCTTCTTTTTCTTCCTTATCTTCTCTCTCCTGTTCTTCCTTTTCTTATTTCTCTCCCCTTTCTTTTCTTCTTCATCATCTTCTTCCTCCTCTTCTTTTTCTTCCTTATCTTCTCTCTCCCGTTCTTCCTTTTTTATTTCTCTTCTTCTTCCTCTTCCTTTTCCTCTTCCTCTCCTTCTCCTTCCTCTTCCTCTTCCTCTTCCTCCTCCTCCTCCTCCTCCTCCTCCTCCTCCTCCTCCTCCTCTTCCTCTTCCTCCTCTTCTGATCCAACCTCCTGCTCAAACAGGAGACCCTATATCATTTGGAGCTTCTGTGGTGCAGTGGTTAGAGTGCAAGCTACTTCTGCAGCCAGCTGCCTACAATTTGGCAGTTCAAAACCTACCAGGCTCAACGTTGACTCAGCGTTGGTGGGTAAAATGAGGACCCAGATTGTTGGGGTCAAGAGGCTGCCTCTGTAAAGCACTTAGAGAGGGCTGGAAAGCACTATAAAGCAGTATATAAGTCTAAGTGCTGTTGCTCTTACTATTTTGGACAAATGGGCTGTCCAGTCCCTTCTTGAAAACCTCCACTCTTGTAGCACCCACAACTTCCATCTCACCCAACAGTGTTTTTCTTTGAACCTCACGTTCTGCCTTAATTGAGCCTTTCAGCATTTTATTATAAACCTCTGGCAGCACCATGTTTATTTCAGGAGAAATGATTCACTCCTGAGGAATATACTGTGGTCCATTATCTTTTGTCAGTCTCTAATTATACCTTACATCAGGCGTTTTACAGAAGGGGAATTTCACATTGGTGTTTCTATGGACATGTTTCTCATCATCAACACACAGCAGCTGGCCTCTGAGCCAGAGGTGGGTATTCAGCTGGTTCTGACCAGTTCTGGAGAACCAGTAGCGGAAATTTTGTGTAGTTCAGAGAACCGGCAAATCCCACCTCTGACGGGCCCCAACCCCATCTCTTCTCTGCCTCCCATTGAGTCCCGGCTGATCGGCTGGCTCTTCTTTGGTTGCCCTGCATAGGAGAACAGAGCTGGAAAGCAGGTTCTTTTGTTGCCCTGCACAGGAGAACGGAGCTGGGAAGCAGGTTAGTGGGGTGGGGAGGGAATGGATGGATTTTGCAGTAACCTTCCCCTGCCACACCCACCAAGCCACGCCCACAGAACCAGTAGTAAAAAAATTTGATCCCACCACTGACTGTTGAAATTATTGAAAGGGCTTTATATAACCACTAGCTGGATACCCATACTTCCAGGGGTGGGATTCAAAAATTTTTTAACAACCGGTTCTGTGGGCGTGGCTTAGGTGGTGGGCGTGGCTTGGTGGTCATGTTATTGGCTGGCCGTGGCCAACTCAACATCACTCACATCAAGGCACATATCTCCTCGCCTGTTCTCTCGTGACTGTGGGGATGCTGCAACAGTCGTAAGTGTGAAAAATGGTCATAAGTCACTTTTTTCAGTGCCATCGTAACTTTGAATGGTCACTCCACACAAGCAAAGTACCAGCAAAGGAGGGAAAGAAAACTCCAGACAGGTTCCAGAGACAGGAAGTCTAGTCCTGCCAAGAATGTAAAAAAGGTTAACGGAGAGGCAGTTTCTGTAAGCAACACCAGAATGTTGCCTTCCTGCCTTCCTTACAGGATTAGGCCAGTAATTTCTTCTAACAACCAGTTCTCCGAACTGCTTAGAGTGTTAACAACCGGTTCTAGCGAATAGGTGCGAACTGGTAGAATCCCGCCCCTGCTGTGCTTCGCTATGAAACTATGTGATCGGGCTTAGTATTTGGGGAGGAAAATAAGGGAAAAAATTGTGCCTCTGCCTACCAGCATCCATTGGTATTCATCTGGCTAGCATCCTGTCAGTGTGTGAGAGAGTTGAGGGCTGTTTGGAAACTGAAGCAGTATTTGCTGTGTGAGCAAGAAGGAGACAGCAAAGAGCCTGGGCGCGGCTTAGCTTAACTGTTCTTGTACTAAAGCTGCTTGGTGCTATGAAACTAAAACTGAAACCGAAACTCCTCTGCTTGTCTTGCATTTGGAAGATATTTCTTTTCAGGTGTGGAGGGGGAGTAGAACTCCTTAGTATCAGAGCATATTAATAATAATAATAATATACAAAATACTAATGCTCTGAGGGTCATTTCAAAAAATCCTTTCTTAGTGAGCCCCTAGAAGCCAAGAGGAACATACGTGCCAAATGTCAAGTTTGTAGACTTTATGGTTCTGGAAATTTTGTGATGATGCGCAAGTGGTTTTTTGCTTTTATATATAGATAGATAAAGATAACAGAATATAGAATCATAGAGCTGCAGGGACCTCAGAGGTCTTCTAGTCCAACTCCCCCCTACTCAAGGCAGGAGACTTTATACCATCTAGGTTAAATGGTTGTCTAGTCTATTTTTGAAAACCTCCAGTGATGGGATACCCACAACATTGGCAAGCAACCTGTTCCATAGATTAATCATTCTCACTGTCAGGTAATTTCTCCATAGTTCTAGATTGGATCTCTCTTTAACAGGCTTCTATGTATTATTTCTTACCCTGGCCTCTGGTGCTTTGGAGAATTAGTTAACCTCCTCTTCTCCAATCCTTCTGATCATTAGGACATCATCATCAACACCATGACATCTTTAGTTTCGTGGTCCCATGTGCATATGACTCTACCGTAGTTTGTACCTGATGCCTATGCTTACAAGTTTTTGACACCATGATGGGCCATTGAATTGAACATGCAAGCGTTTTTTTCAAGTTTTATATTTTGATTAAAGTTTGACAAAACAGAAACAAAGGTTAAAAAAGATGAAGAAAAGAGAGAGATACAGAGAAAAAGAAAGAGGGAAACCAGTAGCGATTTCTATACAAACTTAGAAATATCTTTTGCCATTACTTAAATAGAGCATCAGTTATCAATATTAATATCCAGAATAAAAACAGCATCTTAGGTGAAACATGCATCTTGATTACAGAAATTCTACCAACAAAGATCACTGTAATTTATTCCACCTTAATAAATCCTTTTTAATGTTGTTCCAAACAGAGAGATAATTATTTTGAAATAATTTGTGATTTGTAATTTGTAAAAAAAAACAATGTAACCCCATGCTATCCATATTGCAGTATTCTGGACATGTTGCATTTTTAAGCTTTTAATTCAATGTTGTCTTCCTTTGCAACAATTAAGCCACAGTTATGACTCTATAGCAGATTGCCTATCCAACCTTGGCAATTTTAAGATTTATGGACTTCAACACCCAGAATTCCTTAACCAGTTATGCTGGGGAAGAAGCATGGATGGTTGGGGAATTCTGGAATTTGAAATCCACAAATCTTAAAATTGGCAAGATTGGACACCCCTGCTGTAGCTGTTTCTTCAACTTTCTTCCTTCGATTCAATGATTAATATTTGAATCCCCCAGATATTTTGTCAATTTGAGGAGTTACAGTCCTATAAATATATCTTGAAGGCATCAATTTGGAGAAGGCCGTTCTACAGCCTCTTTCTTTATTTCATGGGAGTGATTACTAACCAACTGTAGTTATTTCAGATATACTAATTCAAGCTTGTTAGCAAACCCCTTACATCATTATAACAATGTTGGATGTGCTACAGGCTAAAATTAAATTCATTCCCTCCTAATTTGAAGTGGAGCCATCCCACTATCTATCTTTTTTAATTAAAATGTTCTTTCACAACTAATGGGTTGCATTAAAGGCAAGTAACTAAATAAACAAGTTTATCCCAGAAATAAAGTAATTTTCTTTGCTCTTTTGACCTTATAAAACTCTTTAGTTCTTGAATATTTTTAAAAAATGAAAACAAATCACCCTTACAGTAAAAATAGCACTCTATTTGTTTTTAATTTTCCATACCATAGAACACTAAATAATAGCAATTTTTGTTATTAACAAAGTACACCTATAATTAAGAATAAGTCTAGCACTGGATTGACATAAACAAGTTTTAATTATTTATTTTTTCACTAAATACATTTAAAAACCAATTGAATAACTTCAAAAGCAATCATAAACATCGTAATCATTATGACATAATGAATTATAAATCCTGACCATCTTTAGTTCAGCCATTTATGAAGATCTGTCTGGATTAAAAAAAAAGGGAGTAACTGAAGGCTGAAAGATTGAATTCTAATTTTAAATGCTAATAACATTGGGCCTAATCTAGCCTTAAGTGTAAAAGATGGTGGGGAGGTTGGGAAAGGCATGGGAGAGAGAGGAATTCAGAATATAGAAAAACAGAGTTGGAAGGAACTTTGGAAGTCTTCTACAAACTTTTGCTCAATCAGGAGATCCTATACCATTCCAGACAATGGCTGTCCAATCTCTTCTAAAAAACCTTCAGTGATGGAGCACCCACAATTTCTGGAGGCAAGTCGTTCCGCTGATTAATTGTTCCCACCATCAGGAAATTTCTCCTTAGAACTACATTGGATCTCTCCTTGATTGTGATGACCCAGGAAACAGCACACACGTAATAAATTCCCAAACGTAAATAAATTTCTTTAATGCCTCCAATTTGGCCTCACTGTTCAATTGTTTGCAGTGGGAGATTAAACTCTTTCCAAAATAGTCTCCAAAAGAAAGAAATACAGTCCAAACTCAAAGAACAGATAACGGAGAAATAAAAAACCAAAACAAACCGCACTGAAGGAATTTCCATGAGAGACCAGGATAACTAATTACAAACTTCAAGAAGATAACAAGGCACAGGCCATTGGAAGAGCACCAACCAAGATAAACCTCAGCCAGAAATAAAACACGCTTTGCTTCTAGCAACGCTGTGTTTTAAATGCCCCTCCTTTATACTATTCCCCCCAGCTGCAGCCAATGAGGGGGATCATAGCCACTTCCTCCCCCTTAAGCCATGTTGTTCCCTTCTCCGTTCCTCCCTGCGTGGCCTAGGATGAAGAGGGGATGAGCCTGGGTCTTCCTCTGACCACCCAACTGGCCTCTGCCCTTCCCCAGCCTCCTCCACGACCTCCAGAGCCACACTTCCACTCCCTGTTGGCTGTTCCTCCACTTCCTCGGAGTCAGTCTCCAACAGGGGCATGACATTGATAAATTTCTATCTGTTACTTCTCGTCCTGCCCTTCGGTGCTTTCGAGAATAGGTTGACCCTCTCTTCTTTGTGGCAGCCCCTCAAGTACCAGAAGACTGGTATCACATCACCCCTTGTTCTTCTCTTCATGAGACTAGATGTATCTAGTTCCCTCGGTCATTCATTGTTCAGTTTAGCCTCCAGGTGCCTTCTCCTCTCTGGGCTCTTTCTAGAATCTCAACATCTTTTTTGTATTGTGGTGCTCAGAACTGGGTGCAGTATTCCAAGTGTGGTCTTAACCAAAGCAGTATGAAGCGGTACTAACACTTCACATGATCTTGATGCTATCCCCCTGTTGATGAGCCTGAGATATAAACTCTCAAGAGGCCACATCTGTTGGCAGCTGATCTCACAAATCTCAACTCAAACAACATTTCAATTCAGTCAAAGAGAATTTAGGAACTTAGTTTTAGGAACTTGCTAATTAAATGAGAGTTGGAATTCCTTGTGGTGTTTTCAATCTGCCTGAATGTTATACAGTGCAGTATTCCAACATTTTTTTTTTCAATTTAGGTAACTACTACTTCCATATATTTATTAAAAACCATTGCTGAGAATTCTTGCAGGTGATGTCCAACTAGGAGTTTACCAGGTTGGAAATCCATTCGAATATACAAATAGTCCTTGACTTATTACCAGAGTTGAGCCTGGAATTATGGTTGCAGTTGAGGCATACTGTGATTGTACTGGATTTTTGGCTTTGTTTTGTATTTTTTTTTAGACATTTGTTAAGCAAATATGGTGGTCATTAAGCAAATCCCATTTTTCCCTGTAGGTGTTTCTTGCTGGAAACTGGAAGTAAACACTAGAAACTGGCAAAAAATATTGCAAATCTATTCATTTCTATAATTGATTTATATTAAGGCCCATCTCACAAATGTGGCTTTGGGTGGTTTACATTTGTTACACTTTTTATTCAGATAGGCATTTTTCTGTTTTCATTTTCCATTCACCGGCAGCATTATCTGCCTCTTCTTTTTGCAGAAATAAAGTTAGAATCTGGAATCAATGTCATATATCTAGATCTAGAAAATATACCTAAATACTAGCTCAATATATTTACACCATACATACCCCTACCAATTGATGATGATCTTCTCCTTCTTCTTCTTCTTCTTCTTCTCCTCCTCCTCCTCTTCTTCTCTTCTTCTCCTTCTTCTCCTCCTTCTCCTCCTCCTCCTTCTCTTCTTTTCTCTTTCCTCCTTCCTTCCTTCCTTCCTTCCTTCCTTCCTTCCTTCCTTCCTTCCTTCCTTCCTTCCTTCCTTCCTTCCTTCCTTCCTTCCTTCCTTTCCTCCTCCTCCTCCTCCTCCTTGACATATCACATTGGAGTTGTTTTTCTAATGGCAAAGTTTGGATAGGATTCCACCCCCCACATCAGATCAAGCTTAAAAAGAATATATGGCAGGAAGTTTTGGCACACTACTCATAATTCATGTTCTCCGGCAGTCCAGTGAGACTTGTACAAAAGCTGCCTCACCTTAAATATGACTTTTTTGCTCATTCAGGGCAGAACTGAAATGTGTCTCTTGAAGGGGGAACACTGAGATAACCATAGGGCCTCTTGTCGTCTTAAAGAGGAAGAGATGCCTGTGAGACCAGCTTCAAAGAAATCAATTGTTCCTAGCCTTGTTTCTTGTGAATACAGGCATGCCATAAATCTATTTTAGAGGGATCTCTGGAGTATTTCAGATTTCACTATGCACATGAGTACACACAGACAGTTGGCACTACAGATTTTTTAAAAAATCACTCTGCATTCATATTTAATAGTCCTCTTCCCTTCTAACAAGCTCTACCAACTTTGTTGTGACTTACCTACCTCGCTACCAACTACCTATTTACTTATTTACTTTGCTCAAATCTGCCATAACCAACAGAGATTCTCAGTGACATACAGAATGTCCATAAAAATACAGCAAAATTTTGATTGCATAGCATTAAAACCAAAGGTGGTATTCAGCAGTTCTGGAGAATTGGTAGCGGAAATTTTGAGTAGTTCAGAGAACCAGTAAATACCACATCTGCCTGGAAATTTTACAGTATCCTTCCCCTGCCATGCCCACCATTTTGGTCAGAAATCGGTATTCTCTTCTCATCTCTCTCACTCTCTGGGTACTTGTTTCAGAACCACAATCTCCTTGTCTTTATATTTCAATGTTTTCTCTCTTGCCACTTGCAATATTTGCATTTTGATGGCTTTTCCTTGTAAATCTGATGTGAACTTCTCTTGGTAAGCTATTTCTCATTGCATATCTTGGGAAGACTCGATAAACCACATCTATTCCATCCATCATCTTCTCTTTAGTTATTTCCAAAGCTTCCGCCAAAATTTCTATCATTATCTCAACTAGATTTTGTCCCTTTTCTTCCTCTATGTTTTGGAATCTGAGATAAAATTCTGATCTGTCCATCTCCCATCTCAGCATCCAACTTTTATCTTGTTCAACCATAGTTAATCTGCTATCAGTATCTCCAATCTTCTTATCTCTTTGTTTATCTTCTTCTTCAATTTTTTGGAATCTCTCATCATACTTCATCATCTTGTTGAATGTTCTCCACCTTTTCATCAGTTGAATGTTCTCCACCTTTTCATCAGTTTTCCCTGTTCTTTGTTCAATGTTCTCTGTTCTCTTTTCAATGTTCTCTGTTCTTATTTGAATATTTTGAATTCCTTGCATAATCATCTGCAGGGTCACTTTTTCCTGTTCTTTTTCTTGCTGTAACATTGTCTGTATTGAACGTTGTCCTCCAGATGGTGAAGAGGAAGAAGTAGAAGTTGAGGAACCAGGGGCTGTTAGTTTCCTACTCATTTCGGACAATTCAGAATCTTCAGGTTCTTCTAAACCTTAATCCACTTGTGAAATAACCAATTGCAATTCCAAATAAAAATAGTAGGAAAAAAGAAACCAAATAGTGGCAATAATAATAATAATAATAATAATAATAATAATAATAATAATAATAATAATAATAATAATATTTCTTCAGGTTCTTGTATACCTTAATCCAATTGATTGGCTAGATAGCAGTAAAAACTCAAAAATGGAAGAAAAGACCATAAACATACACAAAAGAGAAAAAAAATGCTAAATCCTGAAAAAGGCGGAAAAGTAAAAAGTAAAAAACTAAAAAAGAGAAAAGAAAAGTTCTCCAGGTTCTTCAACACCTTAATCCAATTAAGAGATCTCAGGTATAAAAGGATGCATAAGAAAAAAAAGAAAGCCACAAAAATAAAAAAATAAAAAACCAATATGGAAGGTAAATAGGAAAAAAAGGGGGGGAGGGAGAGAGAAAAAAGAAAAGAGACTACTCCCATAAAAAGAAAAGGAAGGAAATCATTAATACTAAAGCTTTTCCTTTAAAATAAAATGCAAACGTAAAAATTTGACTTCAAAAGACAAAAAGAAAGACAAAAACAAGTTCCAAAAGGCCAAAAATCCAAATAGCTATTACAAAAAGTAAGCTAGTAAGGAGGGCGTTTGTTAAAGTAAGAAATAGCGCAGCTTTAAAAAAAAAAGAGCACACTGCACCTTGTTTAATTATCCAAGGCTTTTGTTAAAATTTATAACTCTCTTCTCCAGAGTCTTATCACCTTTTTTCTTCTTCTATAAGCTTCAACACCAGACTCCAGCTATTGATAGAAACCCAGAAGAGCACCTGCAATAATACTCTCTCATGCTCTTCCCTCTATCTTATCAAATAGCAATGTCCTTGAAAAAAAGTCTCAGTTCTTTCTCAGCTTTGTCTGGTCAAGAAAAAAAGAGATAGAATATTTCCAAGCCTCTAGCTGGCAGTGTTACAAAGTTTTTTCTGCTTTCACTTTCCCCCTCCTTTTCCAAATAAGATATAATAAAAATTAACTAAAAAGGGAAAAAGATATTTAAAAAAGATGACTAAAAGGGAGTCTCTAGCCTAGAATATTATAAAGTCAAAAAGGAGAGAAAGAATAGGTGAAAGAAAAAAAACCAGTCCAGTTTCATATAAAATCATGTGTAGAAAATCCAGCAATGAGAAAAAATAAATAAAAATATTACTTTGACATTCCTATTTAAAATTGCCGCTTAATCACTTCTGTCAAAACTTTTACAGATTCTTTCTTTTCCTTAGGGTGTCCTTTCAAATCTTAAAATAAAATTCTCACCAAACCGACACACTTTCTCCTTCTGTTCTCTTTTGTTTCAGAGCTGTCCCAACTTCAGCAGCTTTAATGGCTGCCTCTTTGCCGCTGGCAAAAAGAGCTTCTCCTGGATCTACCAGGGACTTTGCAATATCCCTGGGATCGACAGGATGTGCTCTTTACATTCACCATCTCTTCAGGACAGTTTAGATCTGATTGGACCGTCCAGGAGCAAAGATATCGGCAGCGATCTCAGACCTCCAAGATCGCATGCCGTATCATCACGATGCCAGCTCTGCCCTCCTGACGCCAGCTCCGCCCTCCAGCAAGCGACGCAAGGCTTGTGTTCCCGCAGGCCGTGTGGGCGGCACAGCCTTGTGTTCCCACACAGCCTGGATTAATTGCTTTGGGGGGGTGATTTGGGGGTGACATTTCTCTGCGGACCACCAAAATTTTCCAACGGACCACCAGTGGTCCCCAGCCCACTGGTTGGCGACCACTGCTTTCCAGGTTATTCTAGCTACTCTTTATTATCATATTTTGATTTTTAAAATGGTTTTACATTTTTTGTAAATGTGTGAACAATATCATTCCTCCTTATCTTTGGCATTTTCGTTTTAATTTCCTGGAAGAGAAAACAGAAGAGGCAAATATTTTTGTTTTACAGGAGGTGAAGACACATCAGTTGAAATTCATAAACCGTCTCCAGTTTATCTCTGGCTCTTCCGCAGGGAGGAAGTCACAATTCTGCATCCCCAGCAGCTGGATGACTTATGGCCAGCCAGTAGCTGCTTTGAATTTCCCAACAGGGCCAGCAATTAGGGGTATTAATTGCTTTTGCAAATAATCTGCCAGGTCGAGGGCAGACGTAATGTGCCTCTCCATCACCCTCGCTGTTTTCCCATTAAGTGGCATTCCTCCCCGTGCTCATTTCCATAACATGGCACTAATTTTCTCCCTGAAATGACAGCTGAGATGCACAGCAGGCCCCTTGTCTGGTGAAACGAGAGGACTAATCTGAGAAGCAACTGGTGGGTAAATTAGAGGGAAGGGAGGGGGCCGCATTCATTTATTACACGTCAGCGACCCTGATGAATCAATGCATGGAGGGGGGAGAATCCATTTTTACAAGTAAAATCAGCATTCCTGAATTGACGTGCTTATTTCTTTGGTTAACATCCTTTCTGGAGGTGGGGGGAGTGTTTCAGGATCAGTGGCCATGTGTTGTGGTCCGATGGCTTCCAGCCCCCCAACAACCAAATCAGATGAGGAGGAGGTGTGGAAGTCACAGGATCAGCATCAAGGCAACCTGTGAGCTCCGAGGGGAAAGAAGGAATGGATCTGGCAGAGAGAGAGAGAAAGAGAGGGGGGGGGACAGAGCCTGGGCCGTTCATCAGCCCTCAGACGGAAAGTCAACAGCCCCCAGGCCTGGAGGTGGCTGATGAGGAAGAGGAGGAACAGCTGGGCCCAGTGCCTGACACATGGATGCACAGACGGTAGAGGAGAGGAGAGGAGTGGAAATCTATGGGCCGGTCCTTGGGATGGAAGAGCCACAGTTGCAAATGAAGTCCCACCCTCGCTCTGGGGATAAAAGGCAGGGGGCAGAGATGAATAGACGTGGCAGACAACTATTCATTAGCCTGTGGTGAGAGAGAAACTTTTGCTGGCGCTGCTGGAGCTCCTAATTAAAGGAATCATTTATTGAACTTCAGAGGGTTTGTTGTGTTTGGGGAGCTGGGCCAGAATACCACGGGAAAGGATGGCAAAACCATCCGTCATGGGAGGATAAGATAATGCCTTTAAACATTGAATACAGGTAGCCCACAATGTACAAGAGTTCGTTTAGTGGCCAAATGCACTGAAAAAAGTGACTTATGACCATTTTTTTCACCCTTGCAACCGTTGCAACATCCCTGCGATTTACATTCATTGCATTCAACATTTTTTGCAGTTCTAGTTTTCAGCAAAAGTGCCCCATGATGGACAATGGAGCAAAATTCATTTAACAACCATGGAAATTTTAGGCTCAATGGTGGTCGTAAGTGGAGAACTACCTGCACTCTTCAACTTACGACCATTTGAAGTAATAACGGATTCCGAAAAGGAGTTTAGGACCTGGTTCCAAAGTTCTGATGCCCCGCCCACGGCAGTCACACGACTGCATTTTGGGGGCCCATATTTACAGTTTTTTGCAGCCTCCATGTAACCACAATTTACAACAATGTTGGGTGGTTCCAGTTTTCAGCAGAAGTGCCCCATGATGAACAATAGGCTCACTTAACAACTGTGATATTTACTTAATGACCCGCACCAAAAAAAAGGTCATAAAATCAGATCGGTCACAAGGTGGCCTGCTTGATGATCATCACAACTGACAGGCTCTCTGTCAGTTTCTTGGCTTCAAAGCCCAGAAGAATTATTTTTATTGTGACCTATACAGGTAGTTCCCCGACTTATGACCACAGTTGAGCCCAACATTTCTGTTGCTAAGTGAAACATTTGTTTAGTGAATTTTGCCCTATTCTATGAATCACTGCAGTTGTTAAATTAGTAGCAATAGCAATAGCGCTTAGCATTATATACCGCTTCACGGTGCTTTCCAGCCCTCTCT
The DNA here is from genome assembly GCF_049901735.1 of Notechis scutatus. NCBI lineage: Eukaryota > Metazoa > Chordata > Lepidosauria > Squamata > Elapidae > Notechis > Notechis scutatus. Next base: position 18,671,065 of record NC_142017.1, read on the forward strand.
AAGCAGTTTATGGAGTCAGCCTCTTTCCCCCAAACAATCTGGGTCCTCATTTTACCCACCTTGGAAGGATGGAAGGCTGAGTCATACTCCAATCAGTGTACAGGAGAAATTTTGTTTAAAGAGAAAAGATAAATGGACAGCTGGAAATAGAACAGACAAAGAATAATAAGTATTATGATTTGAACTGAGATGAGATAAATAAAATAAAATTAAGAAAGTTAAAAGAGGTGAGAAGTTATATAGAAAATTGAAAGTGGTAATAAGATATGGAATGGTATATAAAATGAATATGAATTTGAATTTGTGTCTGTACGAAGAGTTGTAACCCGGGATCAAGCAGCTTTCAGAAAAGATGTTCTAGGTTTTTATGTTTTGTTTGTTTGTGTATTGTCTTTGAAAATCTGGGTCCTCATTTTACCCACCTTGGAAGGATGGAAGGCTGAGTCAACCTTGAGCCGGTGAGAATCAAACTGCCGGCAGAGGGCAGAGTTAGTCTGTAATACTGCATTCTAACCACTGAGCCACAGAAGGGAGGGAGGAAGGAAAGGAGGAAGGCAGGAAGAGCAATAGCAACAACACGTAGACTTATATACGGCTTTACAGCCCTCTCTAAGCTGTTTATAGAATCAACCTATTGCCCCCCAACAATCTGGGTCCTTATTTTACTCACCTCGGAAAGGTGGATAGAAGGAAGGATAGAAGGAAGGAAGAAGGGAGGGAGGGAAGGAAGGAAGGGCAATAGCACTTAGACTTATATACCGCTTTATAGTGCTTTCCAGCCCTAAGCAGTTTACAGAGTCAGCCTCTTGCCCCCAACCATCTGGATCCTCATTTTACCCACCTCGGAAGGATGAAAGGCTGAGTCCACTGGTCAGGATTGAACTTCAGGCATTGCACAGAGTAAACTTCTTTGAGAGAGCTGTAAAGTACTGTGAGCGGTATATAAGTCTAAGTGCTATTGCTTTTTCATTATTCTTTCTTGGAGTTGTTCAGGTCCTTTGCAGCGGACCTTACCTTATAGTGATCTATCCAGCCTCAATTGGCCACTGGGGGACCCCAGTCTAGGCCCCAAGGTTCTCCTATTTTTTTTCCTCCTATAATCTCAGCGGTCTTCTGCAATATCATCCTTGGCTTCCTTTGCTAAGAAAGCTGCACCCTCCCAAAGGAGCTGGATAATAGGACATTTTCTTTCCTTTGCCTTCACTGAGTGAAAGATTACCGCTCTATTTTTCTGCTTGGGTGGATGAATGAAAGAAAATGTCCATGAGGAGAAACAGAAAACAGTGAAGAGAAAGAGACAGCTCATTCCACTTCCACTAGAGTCCCCTTGGGGCAACCACCTGCAATCCATTATACTGTCACTTCCATCTGGCCTGACACAGCAAGGGACTACTAATAAACCGATAACAGATGTTGCTTGTCAGGAGGGTCAAGTTAGAGGAAATATATTGCTTGAACAAAGGCAGGTGAAGGGATCCTCAGATGTCTGTTTTCTCCCAAATGCAGCCCTCAAAAGAGAGACACACCAACCAAACTGGGGTTTGGTTTCCATAAAGGGCTCTTTAACAAATCTTTCGGTTGTCTGGCAAGGAAACTTGAGTTCTCCGGTTATCCATAACTCGTTGAGTTATGAATATCTTTTGCATTCCTCCTGTTCCTTCATCCCCACCACCCAATTTCCACCAACTTCCTTCAGATGGTGACTCTAGCAAAGATGGTGAGATGTTAAGGGCTGGATTTGTGGTTGTTTTTGTTTTTAATAAAAAGAGTTCCACGTCAAGCAACTAGACATAACGTCCGATTAAAGGCATCTTTTGGTCAACCGAACGGGGGGGGAGGAAGGGTTGATCATCACATCAAAGATATCTGCACTGGAGGGCCTAAGGACTAGAAGAAAAACAAGCTTTGAGGGAAATCTTTGCTCTCTTTTCTGCCTGGTATAGTTTTACAACTGCACAGCAACAGATTTTTGACAAGCCAAGAAAGACACGTGGTGATTATTCTACATAGATATCTTTATTGCTCCAGCCCTATAGACGGAATCTTGCCAAACTAAAGCAGATGTCTTGCACTGTTAAACATATACCCTGGGAACTGTTAGGGAGAAGTTGTCTTCACCCTCTTTCTCACACACAAAATATCTGGACTAGTCTGCCTCTTACTCCTCTAGAACAGTGGCCACCAACCAGTGGGCTGGGGACCACTAGTGGTCTGCAAGAAAATTTTGCTGGTCTGCAGAGAAATGTCCCCCCCAAAGCACTCCCCTCAAAGCAATTAATCCAGGCTGCGTGGGAACACAAGGCTGCACTGCCCACATGGCCCTCATTGTGAACAACATGAGGTAGTGAGGGGAGGGGGGAAAGGGCGGAGGGGGGGAACTTGCCCCACTTGCCTCACACGCCTGGCCTGGCCACTGGGCTGCTTCTTTCTGCTTCTTTATTCTTCTGCTTTTGGCTGCATGCAAGGAAAGCAACAAAAGTCTTTCTTTCTCTCCCCCAAACTCTGCCATCCTGCTTACTTACATCCATCAACTTACACTAGTGATGGGCAGGTTGTTAATGGAATGGAATGGAATGGAATGGAATCGAATGGAGTGGAGTGGAATGGAATAGGATAGGATAGGATAGGATAGGATAGGATAGGATAGGATAGAATAGAATAGAATAGAATAGAATAGAATAGAATAGAATAGAATAATGAATGGAATGGAATGGAATGGAATGGAATGGAATAGAATAGAATAGAATAGAATAGAATAGAATAGAATAGAATAGAATAGAATAGAATAGATACTGGAATGAAGAATAGAATAGAATAGAATAGAATAGAATAGAATAGAATAGAATAGAATAGATACTGGAATGAAGAATAGAATAGAATAGAATAGAATAGAATAGAATAGAATAGAATAGAATGGAATGGAATGGAATGGAATGGAATGGAATGGAACGGAATGGAACGGAATAGAACAGCATAGCATAGCATAGCATAGCATAGCATAGCATAGCATAGCATAGAATAGAATAGAATAGAATAGAATAGAATAGAATAGAAAAGAATAGAATAGAATAGAATAGAATAGAATAGAATAGAATAATGAATGGAATGGAATGGAATGGAATGGAATGGAATGGAATGGAATAGAATAGAATAGAATAGAATAGAATAGAATAGAATAGAATAGAATAGAATAGATACTGGAATGAAGAATAGAATAGAATAGAATAGAATAGAATAGAATAGAATAGAATAGAATAGAATAGAATAGAATAGAATAGATACTGGAATGAAGAATAGAATAGAATAGAATAGAATAGAATAGAATAGAATAGAATAGAATAGAATAGAATAGAATAGAATAGAATAGAATAGAATGGAATGGAATGGAATGGAACGGAATGGAACGGAATAGAACAGCATAGCATAGCATAGCATAGCATAGCATAGCATAGCATAGCATAGAATAGAATAGAATAGAATAGAATAGAATAGAATAGAATAGAATAACAAAGTTGGAAGGGACCTTGGAGGTCTTCTAGTCCAACCTCCTGCTTAGGCAGGAGACCCTATACCACGTCAGACAAATGGCTGTCCAGTCTCTTCTTAAAAACTTCCAGTGATGGAGCATCCACAACTTCTGGAGGCAGGTTGTTCCACTGGTTAATTGTTCTCACTGTCAGGAAATTTCTCCTTAGTTCTAAGTTGCTTCTCTCCTTGGTTAGTTTCCACCCATTGCTCTCAGGTGCTTTGGAGAATAGCTTGACTCCCTCTTCTTTGTGGCAGCCCCTGAGATACTGGGAGACTGCTCTCATGTCTCCCCTAGTCTTTCTTTTCTTTAAACTAGACATTCCCAATTCCAGCAACCGTTCTTCGTATGTTTTAGTCTCCAGTCCCCTAATCATCCTGGTTGCTCTTCCCTGCACTCTTTCTAGAGTCTCAAAAACTTTTTTACATCGTGGCAAGTTGAGTTACGTGTGCGAGCTCACACATGTGCACTCGCCCACCAACCATATGGCCTGGTTGCAAATAGGCCAGGGCCCATGACCCCTGCCTTAAACTATCTCACGGGGTATTGTGGGAAAACTGGAAGGAAGGAATGTTGCATACATTGTCTTGAATCATTGAAGGAAATGTGAGAAATAAATCTAAAAACGAATATATATTGGTCCAGGATTTTGAAAGCTATGTAGAAATCAGTGTGTTATCCTTACCTTGCTTATAGTACTTCACTCATTTACTTTACCTTATATTTACTTTTTCAACTTACTATATATTTACAAGGGCTTGCCTCACTTGCTTCAAATCGGCTTTTCAAAACAGCTCAACCTTTTCTCAGTTTCACAGTTCTCCAAGAAAATAACACATATATGAAAATGCCCACTCAGAAATTCATACAGTATATTCACGGAACAGTTCTACAAAGCTCCAGTAAGTTTGAGAAATCTAATGTAATATTGACTCTACTTTTTCTTTAAGGTATGTGAGTGTTGTTTAGCGAAATATATTCCAGAATAGGGATGAAATTTAAGGTAACCCTTATAAAAATATATATCATGTCCAACAACCTGAACTTGATAGATTCACAAACATATGAAACAGGAAAAAACATGATAGTTTTGCTATCAAAACAATTGCGCACACATGCGTAGGGGGCATTGCCTTCTGGGTGCTGGCACATGAGCATGAGCGCGCAAGCCCGTGCACAATTTTTGCCACAGGAGCCCAAAAAGATTAGCCACTACTGTCCTATCTCTTCTTGAAAATTTCCAGTGATGGAGAACACACAACTTCAAGAGACAAACAATCCCACTGATTATTTGTTCTCACTGTCAGGATATTCCTTTGTAGCTCGACCGAATAAATAGATTTGTTGATAATAGAAATGGCAAGTTTATACTATTATGTAAAAGTAAAAAGCTGAGGTTTGATGTTACTATCCTATTTTACTGCACCAAAGGGAGTTAGACGTCAATGCCTTTTCTTTCTTTTTTCCGTTCTGTTTTACACTCTTCCCTTCTTTTTTTCCCTCCCCTGTTTTTTCCTATTATTTCATTTTGTACTTTGTACTCTAAACTAATAAAAAAGAAAAATCTAAAAGGAAACTCCTCCATAGTTCTAGGTTGGATCTCTCTTTAATCAATTTCCACCCGTTACTTCTTGTCCTACCCTCAGATGCTTTGGAGAAAGGGCCCCTCAAATATTGGAAAGCTGCTATCATGTCACCCCTAATCCTTCTCTTCATTAGAATAATAAAATAGAATAATAACTTTATTGTCACTTTGAATGTACACTAATTGGCATACATTCAAATGAAATTTCATTGCATTCAGCTCTCGAAGTGTAGAGTTGTAATTGCAGGAATGTTCTAATCTCGGATGGCAAACCTCAGATAAAGAATGTTTCCAAGCAAATACAACTCAGGCAAACAAAGTCACTAATCTAAAGGAAAATTAGAGAGAGGAAGTAAACATATGTTAGACTTTAACTAGAAATAATTAATTGTGTTAATTACTATGCTAAACAGTAACAAAAGTTAAGCAGTAGCCAAAGTTAACCAATGATGGAGGATAACTAAAAATGTGTATAAATGCAAGACTAGACTCCAATAAAGATCATCATGATTCAGTTGATCACGATCAAACAACTTGACTGCCTCGTCATTACAACATCGAAGTGTCTTCACCTCTAATATACACTACATAAACGTGACAAAATAAATATAAAATTATGCATATATCCACATATATGACACAGAGAAACAGCCCAGTATAGATCAGCTGCATACATGTACATGGCAAGAGAAACAAAACTTGCAAGTTTACCAGACAGATGGCATAAAGAAAAAAGCTGTTACAGAATCTGATAGAACTATTTTGAAACCTCCTCCCAAAGGGGAGCAACAGAAACAGAGACCATGAAGTGGGTGTGTGGGGTCTCTAATAATGCTTTGAGCTCTAACCACATAGCACTTATAAGCAGTATCTTGAATAACAGGAAGTGAGCTTCCTATAATCTTCTCCGCTGTCCTCACCACTCTCTGTAGGGATTTTCTATCTGAGGCACTGCTGCCACCAAACCAAACAATGATGCAGTTTGTTAAAACACTCTCAATCATGCCTCTTTAAAAAGTGGCCAGGACAGAAGGAGAAATATGTGCTCTCCTCATCCAATGCAAGAAATGCAGACTAGATATTCCCAGATCCCACAACCGTTCACCATACAATTTAGCTTCCAGACCATCTTCTCTACCATCTTTGTTAACATTTCTCTGCACACTTTCTAGGGCCTAAGCATCAGAGGTGGTATTCAGCCGGTTCTGACCAGTTCTGGAGAACCGGTAGCCGAACTTTTGAGTAGTTCGGAGAACCGGCAAATACCGCCTCTGACTGGCCCCACCCCCATCTCTTCTCTGCCTCCCATTGAGTCCCAGCTGATCGGCTGGGTCTTCTTTGGTTGCCCTGCACAGGAGAACGGAGCTGGAAAGCAGGTCAGTGGGGTGGGGAAAGAATGGGGATTTTTCAGTATCCTTCCCCTGCTACACCCACCAAACCAAGCCATGCCCACAGAACCGGTAGTAAAAAAAAATTAATCCCACCACGCTAAGCATCTTTTTCATATTTGGCAACCAGAAGTGGACACCATATTCAAATCAATGAGGCGCCTTCAGACAAGGTGTGAGAGCATCAGTTTCTTGATTTAAGGCAGAAATTCTCCTCTTGACCTTAAAATATGTAATGAGGCTAATTAATGCCTCAATAATTGTTAAGGGACTTTGGAGGCTAAAAAAAAAAAAGATAACCAATCCAAGTACCTGAATTATGAATGTTCAAGTATACAGCATCCAGATGTGGGACATTTCTCAGTCCCCATTTCTCGATGGGAGAAGAATTTCAATTCAAATTCACAAAAGGTGACACCTTTCCCTCTAGAAAAAAAAAGCAAATGTTTGCCTGACTACCCATACATTTAAACAGAAAAATCCTTCAATTTAAATGAAGGTAACAGAAACCAAAGACAAATTAAAAGGAAACAAAGTAAAGGCAAAAAAAATCAACTTTTATACTCATCAGTAGCCGATGCTTCACTAATACCTATGTAGTACAGGAAGTCTTTGACTTATGAATGCAACTGAGCCCAAAATTTATACTGCAAAGTGAGACATTTGTTAAGTGAGTTTTGCGACATTTTATGACCTTTCCGGCCATAGTTGTTAAGTGAATCACTGCCATTTATTAAGTCAGTCACACGGTTGTTAAATGAATCTGGTTTCCCCATTGACTTTCCCTGTTAAAAGGTCACAAAACAGGATCACAATGACTCCGGAACATTGCAACCGTCATAAATATGAGTCAGTTGCCAAGCACCTGAATTTTCACCACATGTGTCAGCTTCAGAAGCCACATTAGCACCAGACGCTTCCATGCTACCACATTCTTGAGCCTGGGAAAATGGGAGGCGGGAATTCCTTGGAGTGTATATGGTTAGAGATAATAGCATTCTTCTTCTAAGTCAAGGTCATGTTATTTCAGCACCTGGGTGAGAGGACGTCTCAAGCTGGGACAGATGGTGATTGGGCCATGTGATGCGATGATGGGTGCAGAGGATGGGTTTTGTAGTTTTTACTTATTGCAAGGAAGCCCAGAACTTTCAGATTCAGGATTTCCCAGATGTGCCAGTTTACTACCCAAATAAAAAAGAACTTTTGAGAGGATGCCTGTCTCAAGAGTTATTTGTTGGAGTGGAGGTTTTCTGGAATGCTGACAACATGACCACCAGGATGTGCAACAGTCACAAGTGTGAAAAATTGTCACTTTTGTCAGTGCCATTGTAACTTCAAATGATCACTCAATGAGCTGTTGTAAGTCAAGAACTACCTGTGCTATAGATAGTACACCTTTAAACATTGGAATAATGCAGGTAACAATATGCCCTCCCAAACTCTTAAGAATGTGAAAGTTAGACTTTAAAAAAGCAAGACAGGAAGGCTGTCTTTTAAATAATAAAATTAATATAATATAATAATAATATAATATAATAATAATAATAATATAATATAATATTATAATATAATATAATATAATATAATATAATATAATATAATATAATATAATATAATATAATATAATATAATATAATATAATATAATATAATATAATATAATATAATATAATATAATATAATATAATATAAAACATAACATAACATAACATAACATAACATAACATAACATAACATAACATAACATAACATAACATAACAATCATTATAATAAAATAGTGAGTTAGAATACAGGGAATTGAAGTCCACGTATTGTAAAGGGGCCATAGCTGCCCACACTTGCTCTAAGCAATATTATCTTCTAACTTTGTGTTAGATGTTCCTTGTGGGATTTGAACCTTCTTTTTCTGCCAGAGATGAGATGAAGACCAAGAAAGGAAGAAGGAGGGTGATATCCCGACTGGTTCAAGATTGACTCAGCCTTCCCTCCTTCCAAGGTGGGTAAAATGAGGACCCACATCATTGGAGGGCAAGAGGCTGACTGTGTAAATTTCTTAGAGAGGGCTGTACTTGTACAGCACTGTAAAGCAGTATATAAGTCTAAGTGCTATTGCTATTATCATAATATGAGCCCATTTAATTATTTCACTTTTAGAGGGTGCAAATGCCTGATCATTTATACTCCACTGATACGCGGGTATAATTTTCACGGCAAGATACAGTTCAGACATATAGGTAGTACTTGACTTACAACAGTTTGTTTAATGACCATTGAAAGTTACAACGGCACCGAAAAAAGTGACTTATGACTGTTTTTCACACTTACAACCATTGCAGCATTCTCAGGGTCACATGATCAAAATTCAGACCCTTGGCAACTGACTCATATTTATGATGTCTGCAATGTCCTGGGGTCACATGATCCCCTTTGACAAGCAAAGTCAGTGGGGAAGATTCACTTAACAACTGTGGCAAGGAAGGTCATGAAATGGGGCTAAAGCCACTTAATAACAGTCTCGCTTAGCAACAGAAGTTTCGGTCTCAACTGTAGTCATAAGTCAAAGACTGCCTGTTCAGTGCTGACACCAGAATTCCTGAAAACGCTGCAGCTTTTTATTTCTCCACTAGAGGCCAGTCTCTGCCAGGAAGTCCAAACTGCAGCGAAATTCATGCATTTTTACCCCAAATTTATCTAACTGTATATTTTCAGTCCAAAATGTCAAGTAAAACTTGGTATTGTTCAAAATCCACTGTATCCTCTATTTTCTGATGCAGATCGTAGGTGTTTTTTTTAAAGGTTTAAAGACTGCCTCTTTGGAAAACAACTTTATAAAACAATATTCTAGGTACGGAAGTAAATAGCACCCGCAAAAAATTAATCCTGGGAAACTGCTTCTTAAAATAAATAAATAGTATATTAGGCAGATGTTGCTCATTTGACTGAGGTGTGCTCAGATATTTGCCACCATGCTGTGTTGAGACAGCAGTGCCATTTTTAAGTAAGAGAGCAGAATAACAGAGTTGGAAGGGACCTTGGAGGTCTTCTAGTCCAACCCCATGCTCAAGCAGGAGACCCCATACCATTTCAGACAAGTGGCTGTCCAGTCTCTTCTTAAAAACCACCAGGGACGGAGAACCCACAATTTCTGGAGACATTAATTATTCTAACAGTCAGGAAATTCCTCCTTAGTTCTAGGTTGGATCTCTCCTTGATTAGTTTCCATCCATTTCTTCTCCTCCTGCCTTTAGCTGCTTTGGATAACAGGTCAACTCTCTCTTCTCCATGATAGAACCCTAAAATACTGAAAGAGAGAAGAGAGAGGAGAGGAGAGGGAGGGAGGGAGAGGAGAGGAGAGAGAGGAGAGAGAGGAGAGGAGAGGAGAGAGAGAAGAGAAGAGAAGAGAAGAGAAGAGAAGAGAAGAGAAGAGAAGAGAAGAGAAGAGAAGAGGATGAGACCGTGGAAATCTTCTAGTCCAACTCCCTGCACAAGCAGGAATCTTTATACAGGGGTCTCCAACCTTGGCCACTTTAAGTTGGAGGATTAACTCCCAGATTCCCCAGCCAGCTTTGCTGGCTGGGGAATTCTGGGAGTTGAAGTCCTCCAGGCTTAAAGTGGCCAAAGTTGGAGACCCCTGCTCTATACCATTCTGGATGGTTGTCCAGTCTCTTAAAATGGAGCACCCACAACTTCCAGAGGTAAGCCATTTGGATCTTGCAACATTTTCCTGGCACATGTATATTTGCCTTCATTTGTTGGTTTGGTTTGGTTAACCCAAAATGCTAGGCCATGTACAGTAGCCTTCCATCCACATACACGTGTGTGTGTGTCTGTGTGTTGACACATATACATAAAACTACACCACCTTCGGTCTGACCTAAGCGTAGGACATAAAATTATCTGCTACAATGTCCTACCTGTCAATGACTACTTCAGCCTCAATCACAACCATACACGAGCAAACAATAGATACAAACTCAGTGTAAACCGCTCCAAACTCGATTGCAAGAAATACGACTTCAGCAACAGAGGGGTCAACACCTGGAATGCTCTACCTGATTCCGTGGTCTCTTCCCCAAACTCCCCAAAACTTTAACTTTAGATATCTACTGTTGACCTCACCCCATTCCTAAGAGGTCTGTAAGGGGCGTGAGTAAGCGCACCAGCGTGCCTAATATCCCCTTTTATTCATACCCATTTCATGCTCTAATTATGCCTGTTATCTAACACATGCTTGACAAATAAATATAAAAAATAAAAATACATAAAGAGAGTGGGCGGGAAATGAGTTGGCAAAAGTCAACCTTGAAATGTTGAAACCCGAATGAATGCCTACCTTTTGTGGTTTAAATCTTTCGGATTTTCTCGGCCGGCTTGTTTCCCTGTACTCTTGAGAAACTGTATTCCCCACCCCAGCCTTTATTGTTTTTCTCCAAATTAAAAATAATAATTAAAACGCACATTTTCTCACAAGCTTTTCCTGTGATTAAATGCTTTGCTGAAGACAGCTTATCTGCCTTTGAATTAGGACTTTTCTATTCCCAGCCTTTCTTCCCATGGCACATTCATTTAACTGTAATAATTTTAAAACCCTCCCCCTTTCTTAATGAACCAACTGCCTTCCACAAAATAATTTTCCCACTCGGATATGGCAGATAAGAGGATATAAACGCAAGATTGATGAGAAAATGCTTGCATATATTTTTATCTTTGACTTTCTTATCAAGCTGACGTTGGCCCTTCTTAAAGAGGCTGAGATTGAGAAGTGCTTCCCTAGACAAATGGAAGGTGGGTCCCTTATAATCATATTGATCAGCCCTTTTGCTGCAGGAGGAAGTCCTTGAGTTATGATGGTCATAGAGCAGTGCTGGCTAACCTTTTTAGGCTCCCGTGACGATAATTGCGCATGCGCTCACTTGTGCATGCTCATGTGCCAGCACCCCCTCAGGCCCCTGCACATAATCCCCCTTGCATGGTGCACATCTGCCTATGCACATGCAATTCCCCCCTCATGTGCCGCGCATCTTCGCATGCACACTTGATCCCCTCACACACACCCCTTTGCCCTCTGCGCATGCATGCAAGATACCCAACAATCAGCTGTTGGGTGGCGGCGCATGCACGCATGCACATTGGGGCTCCTCCAGGCGACCTCTTGGGGGAAATGGCTCTGCGTGCCACTTCCAGCACGCATGGCATAGGTTTGCTAACATGGTCATAGAGTGTAGGAGAAGAGCAGGCGAAGATGGAGGGCAGAGTTAAAGAGGTCATTAGTTTGGAATCCTTGCGTTGCCACAAGAAACCCAACTCCAGTTCCCCTTGAATTGTGTTGGCCCTTATCTAGCACCGATTTAGAACTGACCGTTAGTTGAGCAAGTTCTTGTCTACAGATAATTCTCGACGTATGACCACAACTGAGCCTAAAATTTCCATTGCAAAGTGAGACAGTTGTTAAGCGAGTTTTGCCCCACTTTACCAAACTTTCTTGCCACAGTCATTAAGTGAATCACTGCAGCCGTTAAGCGACTAACAGGGTTGTTATGTGAATCTGGCTTTCCCGTCGACTTTGCTTGTCAGATGGTCATTAAAAAGGATCACATGATCCCCCCCCCAGGGAGACTGCAACTGTCGTAAATAGGAACTAGTTGCCAAGCAGCTGGATTTTGATCATGTGACCATGGATTGTCAGTGTGAAAAAACGGTCATAAAGCAATTTTTTCAGTGCCATTGTAGCTTTTTATATGGAGCTGGGCTTTTTCTTCGCAACATACCCGAAATCTGGATTTAGTCTTAAGCTAAACTTAGGGCCTCCAAGTCTCCAACCCATGCTCAGTTGCTGGTTGGGCGTGGCTATGGTGGGCGTAGCCTACTAGAATTTCTGGGAGGGGCATTGTTCACCTTCCCAAGGGTCCAGAGGCTTCCCTTGGTCCTCTGGGAGGACAAATGCAGCCTCCTCCAGGCTCTGGAGACCTTCCGGAAGCTGGAAACAGGCCCATTTCCGGACTTCTGGAGTCTCCAGTCCCTGCATATACATGCATTTACCTGCATCGAAAATGGTCTGTGTGGAGACTCCTGGGAGAGGAGGGTCTGGTGGGCAGGGGCAGCCAGTCAGTTCAAATACTGGTTCAGTGAACCAGATGCAAATGTAACATCCGGTTCGCCCAAACTGGTCCAAACTGGTAGAATCCCACCCCTGGTGAAGATGTGTGGGCTAGCCAATATGCTGGCTTGGGAATTCTGGGAGTTGAAGTCCATACATCTTCAAGGTACCAAGGTCGAAAAAACACTGCTCTACAGGTTTCCAAAACTATGTGGCCTCCCCGTTTCTCATTCCAGTTCTGGCCATACACTGTATTATTTTCTTCCTATACAGAATACAGAAGGAAACTTGGAAGGTCTTCTTGTCCAACTCTGTGGTCAAGGAGACCCTGTACCATTTTGGACAAATGGCTGTCCAGTCTCTTCTTGAAAATCTCCAGTATTGTAGCACCCGCAACTTCTGGTGACAAATCATTCCACCGATTAACTGTTCTCACTGTCAGGAAATGTCTCCTTAATTCTAAGTTGGATCTCTCTTTGAGTAGCTTCCATCTGTTATTGTTGTCCTCTCCTCAGGTGCTTGGAGAACAGATTGACCCTCTTTTAGGTACTTAATGGCTGACCAATTCCAAACGTTGGGTTCTAATTGCAATTCCTACTTCATTCTCTTTTAGATAGAGAGATAGATAGATAGATAGATAGATAGATAGATAGATAGATAGATAGATAGATAGATGATAGATAGATACATACATGATAGATAGATAGCTAGATAGCTAGATAGCTAGATGATAGATAGATAGATAGATAGATAGATAGATAGATAGATAGATAGATAGATAGATAGATAGATAGATAGATAGATGATAGATAGATAGCTAGATGATAGATGATAGATAGCTAGATGATAGCTAGCTAGCTAGATGATAGATGATAGATAGATAGATAGATAGATAGATAGATAGATAGATAGATAGATAGATAGATAGATAGAATACTTTATTGGCCAAGTGTGATTGGACACACAAGGAATTTGCCTTGGTGTAAATACTCTCAGTATACATAAAAGAAAAGATACATTCATCAAGAGTCGAGAATCATAAGGATCAGATAGATCATTAATCTATCTCTTTTCTATATTATGCATGTTAATAAAACTGTTAAACCCAGACAAGCTAACTCAAAAGCAATTACTGCAACCAGGTCTGGTCACCCCAACATAAAAAAGATGTTGAGATTCTGGAAAGAGTGTAGAAAAGAGCAACAAAGATGATTTAGTGGGGGCTGGAGGCTAAAACATACGAAGAAAGGTTGCAGGGATTGGGTATACCTAGTCTAGTGAAAAGTAAGACTAAGGGTGACATGACAGCAATGTTCCAATATTTGTGCAGCTCCTAAAAAGAAGAGAGGGTCAAACTATTTTCCAAAGTACCAAAAGGCAAGACAAGAAACAATGGATGGAGACTAATCAAGGAGAAAAGCAACCTAGAACTAAAGGAGGCATTTCCTAATCATGAGAGCAATCAACCAATGAAATAGCTCGCCTTCATAAGTTGTGATGTTCCATCACTGGAGGCTTTCAAAAAAGAGATTGGCCACCTATTTGTCTGAAATGGTCTAGGGTCTCCTGCTTGAGCAGGGGGTTGGACTAGAAGATCTCCAAGGTCCCTTCCAACTCTATTATTCCATATTCTAAAATCCACACTGTGTGAGTTAAAGTTTCTTCAGTTTGATACGATCCTCCACGCAACACAAACACAGCGCTTTGTAGATATCTGCTGGAGTAAGCAGCAAATATAAAAAAATAATGTTGCAATGGAGGATGGAGATTAAATATCCCCCTGATTAACACTTGGAGAAGAAATTAACCCCCTCCCCCACTCTTTTCTAGTATTACAGCTGATCCCACCAGAGCCACTAGATGTCTCTTTCTGCCCAACCACCCAGGAGAACCTCCCAGTTCACAGGACCGTTCCTGCTGCCAAGATAAGCTGCTCTCCACCCATCCTTAAGTCAACAAAAAATGCTGTATTGGCATAGAATTAGCTGTTCCTTTTGGCAATCCCTATTTCTGATCCATAAGGTAAGTCAGCCCTGTCCATCAAAGCAGAAGAAATTCTCCTTGCTTCACCAAACGACCTTCTGCTCCCACCCCAACACTCTGGCTGTTGAACCTCACCCTAAGAAAGGGAGAATTGATAGAGTCAGAAACTATTTGCAGGCCCCTTTTAAGAAGTCTGAAAAACAGCTGACAGTGACGGTGAGAATTTGGGTAGGAAAAAATATATATCCCAGTTTACCGTCTGCTTCCCGTAGGTATATGTCATTTGTTTTCAGGCTAATCTGAACCACAGGTTGATGTTGTTGTTCTGAAACAGCACCAAACCCATTTCCTGCTTTTTGGAGCAGTGTTGCATCTGTGTTTCAAAGTGGGTCTATTAAGAGGTGACAAGTGGGTGTTGCTTTGTGCAGTAGGAGGTCTTCCTTTCACTTCAGCTGACTTCACAACTACCACCCTATGTTCTGTTTTCTTAAAATTCATGTTCAAAAGCAGCCTGAACCACACATGACAGTTGCAATTGGAAAGTGCACCTTGAAATGGAAACTAGATAGACAGACAGAGACCAACAGACACAGACAGACAAGATCCTCTAGAGAGATGGTAGGTAGAAGAGTAGATAGATGATAGATAGATAGATAGATAGATAGATAGATAGATAGATAGATAGATAGATAGATAGATAGATAGATAGACAAGTGATCAATAGATGGACTGACAGGCACAGATAAAATGCTGTAGAGAGAGAGAGATGGTAGGTAAAAGAGTAGGTAGATGATAGGTGGATGGATGGATAGATTAGATAGATAGATAGATAGATAGATAGATAGATAGATAGATAGATAGATAGATAGAGAACAAGTGATCAATAGATGGACTGACAGGCACAGATAAAATGCTGTAGAGAGAGAGAGATGGTAGGTACGTAAAGAGTAGGTAGATGATAGATGGATGGATGGATGGATGGAGATAGATAGATAGATAGATAGATAGATAGATAGATAGATAGATAGATAGATAGATAGATAGATAGATAGATAGATAGATAGATGATAAAGAACAAGCAATCAATAGATGGACCGACAGGCACAGATAAGATCTAATATTGACCTCACCCCTTTCCTAAGAGGTCTGTAGGGGGCGTGCATAAGCGCACCAACATGCCTACCGTCCCTGTCCTATTGTTTCTTTTATTTTTCTTATATGTATCCATGTATTCAAAACTATGTTTTTATTTATACCTATTATCTTGTAAGCAATTGACAAACCAAATAAATAAATAAAGATGCTGGGGAAAGAGAGAGAGATGATAGGTAGATAGAAGATTAGGTAGATGATAGAAAGATAGATAGATGGATGGATGGATGGATGGATGGATGGATGGATGGATGGATGGATGGTTGGATGGTTGGATGGATGGACGGGCAGGCAGGCAGGCAGGCAGACAAACAGACAGACAGGCAGGAGATAGAGAACAAGCGATCAGTAGATGACCAACAGGCACAGATAAGATGCTGTAGAGAGAGATGATAGGTAGGTAGGAAGGTAGATAGTAGGTAGAAAATTAGGTAGATGATTGATGGCTGACAGACAGACAGACAAGATGCTGTAGACTCTAGTCCAACTCCCTGCTCAAGCAGGAGACCCTAGACCATTTCAGACAAATAGTTGTCCAGTCTCTTTTTGAAAGCCTCCAGTGATGGAGCACCCCCAACATCTGAAGGCAAGCTGTTCCATGGATCGGTTGCTCTCACCATTAGAAAATTTCTCCTTAGTTCTAGGTTGCCTCTCACCTTGGTTAGTTTCCATCCATTGTTTCTTGTCCTGCCTTTTGGTGGTCTGGAAAATAGTTTGACCCTCTCTTCTTTTGTAGGAGCCCCTCAAATATTGGGACAGTGTTATCCTATCCCACCCCCCACCAGTCCTTATTTTCATTAGACTGGACAAACCCAATTCCTGCAACCATTCTTTGTATGTTTTACTCTCCAGGCCTTGAATCGTTTTTGTTGCTCTTCTCTGCACTCTTTCCAGAGTCTCAACATCTTTTTTGTATGGTGGTGACCAGAACTGGATGCAGTATTCCAAGCGTGGTCTTACTAAGGCTTTATAGAGTGGTAATAGAACTGAAGAAGCTTCTTGGATGAGAAGCGAAACATCCTCAAGGAAAAACAAAGTCCAGTGGTCTTTTGAAAAAAACACCTTTGGGACAGCCATGACCTGGAGGACTGAGAATCTCCACAGATACTGTGGAGGGTTTTCTACCAAGCATCCAATTCCAGGATAGACTGTTGAAATGATAAGGTGATTTTGGGGGGCAAAATCCCAGGGACAAAATGAAAAAAAAAGTAGCCCCAGATTTAGAGGTCATATTGTCCTACCTGAAAATTGGCTTAACAAAATCCTGGACAAGTGAGTGATTTCCAAATCAGAAATTATCCTGCTATTCACGGGAAAGGACCATGGTTTGCTTTGGCATTTTAATGTTCAACCCCTTTAAGATACCTTCAGCTTTTAGGGAGAAATCAATTCTGCAAGAAACACTTAATGGATTTTTGTCGTTATTTTCCAACCTGGGCCTCTCGCTGCCATATGGAATATTTGCTTTCTCTCTATAAAGGTGTCAGGCCTTAAAAATGCTTTTATACTTGGAATCACTCACTCCGTCCCGTTCTACTTCCCCTTCTGTAAAAGAACCTGAATCAAAGAGAGACATAAGCTAGGAAAATCCACAAGGGAAGCCCTGAATCTTATGGAAAAGAACATCCATTTCGGGTGCTTCCAAAAATGTTAAGAGCCAAATTTTAAAATGCCGCTGAAATTTACCGTTGATGGTCAAGTTATGAAGGGTCTGGCAGGAAGCTTATCAAAGAGAAAGAGAGATCCAACCTAGAATTAAGAGAAATTCCCTGATGGTGGCCACAATTCATCAATGGAACAGCTTGCCTTCAGAAGTTGTGAATGCTCCATCCCTGGAAGTTTTAAAGAAGACATTGGACAGCCATTTGTTTGGAATGGTATCCAGGGGTCTCCAACCTTGGCAACTTTAAGACAGCTTTGCTGGCTGAGGAATTCTGGGAGTTGAAGTCCACAAGTCTTAAAGTTGCCAAGGTTGGAGACCCCTGGATAGACTCTCCTGCTTAAGCAGGGGGTTGGACTAGAAGACCTCCAAGATCCCTTACAACCCTATTACTGTATGTCTTATATCTCACACCCTCCCTGTTGTCACTTCTCTTTCCCTCTTGCCAAACGCCAAAGAGGCTGTGCAGAAAAAGTGACCTGTTTTCTTCACTTTATCCTTGGAGGGAGGATCTATGGTGTCTAGTTTAATGAAAAGATGGACCAGGAATGACATGATAACAGTGTTTCAATATCTAAGGGGTTGTCATAAAGAAGAGAGAGCCAACCTATCTTCCAAAGCACGAGAAGGCAGGACAAGAAGCAATGGATGGAAACTACTCAAGGAAAGAAGCATCTTAGAACTAAGGAATTTCCTGGCAAAACAATTAATCAGTGGAACAGCTTGCCTTCAGAAGTTGTTGATGCTCCAACACTGGAAGTTTTTAAGAAGAGATTGGATAATCATTTGTCCAAAATGGTATAGGGTTTCCTGCCTAGGCAGGGGGTTGGACTAGAAGACCTCCAACGTCCCTTCCAACTCTGATATTCCATGTTTTTGCAAAGCACTGTGTGAAAAAGGGGCTTCACTTCAGCCTGCCTTGTAGATTTACCTACCAGAATACTTGCAAAAGAAATTGGCAGCCATATTTGGGAAGGAGTTTTCAGATTAAAGAACAGCAGGGGGTATCCACAGGATATTGATAATGATAATGAGCCTCGGTGGTGCAGTGGTTAGAGTGCAGTAATGCAAGATACTCCTACTGCAATTTGGCAGATCGAATCCCATCAGGCTCAAGGTTGACTCAGCCTTCCATCTTTCCGAGGTGGGTAAAATGAGGACCCAGATTGTTGGGGGCAAGAGGCTGTAAACTGCTTAGCGAGGGCTAGAAAGCACTATAAAGTGGTAAATACGTCTAAGTGCTATTGCTATATTGGAACACATGAAACACAAAACATGGAACATAGAATAATAGGATTGGAAGGGACCTTGGAGGTTTCTAGTTCAACCTGATTGTCAGTCAGCCATCTTCTCTCTCTCTCTCTCTCTCCCTCTCTCCCTCTCTCTTTTTTTTACTATGTCCAATGGACAACTTTGGGCCACAACTTGCTTCTCTCTTGCCCAATGTTTGCTGTAGAGAGACAGATAGACCATGGTTGGTGATGGGATGTGGTTGAAGCCTCAACCTCAAGGAGGGACTTCAACTTAAGTCAGTTGCTATTTTTTACCTTGGAAAAATATTCCAGTTATGGCTCATTCTTTTTCTTGGTCCACTTCCTGGCATTTCCCTTTCACAAGTCATTCATTTTTACTTTATTTTTTTGGATTATCCCAGCTGCCACCGTCACCTAACCTCCTTCCTGTTTGCCAGCAGACAAGCATGACTCTAGTAAATTTTGCACATTATTTTTATTCTTAAAGAAAGAAAAAAGCCAGAATTCACTGAGAAATAATTCTGGCAATTTTTGTCTAGATTTGGCCCTTCTTGGCAGTCAGTCATAATGTTTAGCCCGGGGATTCATCTCTGCAGAGTCAAAACCTTGCATTTAGTAGATAGAGAGGGGTAATGTAGTGTGCCTTGCCTAAAGCTACGAAAGCATCTTCTCTCAAGACATTCCCTGAATGCATGAAAGAAAATGTTGTAGATTCTGGTTTATGACCTTTCTTCTCCCAACCTTCCAATTACTCTTGACTTCAGAGAGAAGTTTGCAAGAGAAAATCCAATTAGAGCAGCTCTAAACTGCCAGCCTCTTAACAATCCCAGGAGGATAAAATGTGATCAAAGCTTCGTGTTAAATCCAGTCCAGCCTCTTGTAAAACCATTTTCAATTCCAGCTTTGTCTGTACCATCGGTGTTGGTGCGTTTAATGAGATGTTTCAGGAATGAGTCACCATGCACTCCCAAGAAGACGTTAGATGGAGATTTGGCTGCATCAGAGCCATGAAGAGGACCTCGGGGTTAAAAGGCCTCTGACAAGAGCCAGCAGCACTTCAGTGTTTCAGGTGGCTCATTTTGGCATCAGGTGAAATGCAACATGGATTGTCTGAAGGGCTGTCTCTTCCCAGTTATACATCCATCCAGTGGCAGGATTCAATTTTTTTTACTACCGGTTCTGTGGGCATCGCTTGGTGCTAGGTGGGCGTGGCAGGGGAAGGATACTGCAAAATCCCCGTTCCCTCCCCACCCCACTAACCTGCTTTCCAGCTCCGTACTCCTGTGCAGGGCAACCAAAGAAGACCCAGTCAATCAGCGGTGGGCGTGGCATTCTGTGGGTGTGGCTTGCTGGGCGTGGCTTGCTGGGCATGGCAGGGGGAGGATACTGCAAAATCCCCCATTCCCTCCCCACCCCACTAACCTGCTTTCCAGCTCCATTCTCCTGTGCAGGGCAACCAAAGAAGACCCAGCCGATCAGCTGTGGGCATGGCTTGGTGGGCATGGCATTCTGTGGGTGTGGCTTGCTGGGCGTGGCTTGGTGGGCTCCGTTCTCCTGAGCAGAGCAACAAAGATGGCCCAGCCAATCAGCTGGGACTCAATGGGAGGCAGAGGATAGATGGAGGCGGACCAGTCAGATGTGGGATTTTCCGGTTCTCTGAACTACTCAAAATTTCCACTATTGTTTCTCCAGGACCGGTCAGAACCTGCTGAAGACCACCTCTGCATCCATCTGACCCACAAGAGCAGAAAGGCAGGAGATATTGTGGGTGCTATCTCCCAAGGAGGGACATCTGGCCACACCCAGAAGAAGGGCCTTCTCCATGGTGGCTCCTTCCCTTTGAAATATCATCCCTGTGAAGATTAGACTGGCCTCCATCATGACACTTTTTCGCAAGCCCCTGAAGACCTGGTTTTGCCAACAGGTTTGACAGATTAACAGAGTTGGAAGGGACCTTGTAGGTCATCTAGTTCAACCCCCTGCCCAAGCAGGAGACCTTACACCATTTCTGACAGATGGCAGTCCAGCCTCTTCCGGAAAGCCTCCAGGGATGAAGCTCCCACAACTTCCAAAGGCAACTTCTGTTCCATGGGTTGATTGCTCTCCCTGTCAGAAAATTTCTCCTTATTTCCAGGTTGAATCTCTCCTTGATCAGTTTCCACCCATGATTCCTTGTCTGACCTTTCTTATTCTGCTCAGGCGGGATCAGCTCCAACTGTTATAATTAATTTTTAAAGGGAATTTTACATTTGGAAAAACTTTCCATTGTGACACATCTGAGTGAGTCTGTTGCTTCTGCTCCTGAAGGCTTCGAATTTGGGGGTTACAATATAACAGAATAACAAGGTTGAAAGGTATGTTTGAGGTCTTCAAACCCCTGCTTAGGCAGGAAACCCCTATACCAGGGGTGTCCAACCTTGGCAACTTTAAGACGTGGACTTCAACTCCCAGAATTCCTCAGCCAGCTTTGCTGGCTGAGAAATTCTGGGAGTTGAAGTCCACAAGTCTTAAAGTTGCCAAGGTTGGACACCCCTGCCCTATACCATTTCAGACAAATGGCTGTCCAGTCTCTTCTTAAAAACTTCCAGTGTTGGAGCAAGTCACAACTTCTGGAGGCAAGCAAGTTCCACTGATCAATTGTTCTCACTGTTAGGAAATCCCTCCTTAGTTCTAGGTTGCTTCTCTCCTTGGTTAGTTTCCATCCATTGCTTCTTGTCCTGCCTTCTGGTACTTTGGAGAATAGCTTGACCCCCCCCCTTCTTTGTGGCAGATATTGGACACTGCTATCATGTCTCCCTTAGTCCTTCTTTTCAATAGACTAGACATACACAAATCCTGCAACCATTCTTCATATGTTGTAGTCTCTCTCCATCCCTTAATCATCTTTGTTGCTCTTCTCTGCACTCTTTCTAGAGTCTCACCATCTTTTTTACATCATGGCAATCAAAACTGGATGCAGTTACTCTAGGTCTGCCCTTACTAAGGTTTTATAGAGTGGTATTAGTACCTCACTTGATCTTGATTGTATCCCTCTGTGAACGCAGCCCATGACCGTAGGAGAAATCACCATCCAGGAACTATGAGAGATGACCATTTTGGTGATAGCTGTCCACAGACTCTATCCAAATAGGAGAAGCCATCTCCAACTTTAATTCTCCTGCAGAAAAGTTGGGATAATCCAGGACTGAGTTTCACAACATGCTAAATCCTAAACCTGAGTCAACAAAACTCAATTCCTGTAGTTGTATAAGATGCTGGGCCAAGGATATCATATGATGCGATGGCTAAATTCACACTACATGCCAAGCCACAAAGTATCCAACTGCATTTCAGTTCCATGGATGTTTTGCAAACTCAGGCTTCTGTTCTTTGCCGTTTGCTGCTACTTCAGGCACCAGTTGCCAGGGCTGCCTTCAAATTACAGACTTTGCATCATTTCAAACCAAATCTTCCAGTAATCTTGTCATATCACATTGGAAAATTGAACTGAATCTTCTAATCAAAATCTGATGCCTCAGCTTTTGCATGGTTTGCTGCAAAAACCTGTGTGGGTAAGGGGCAATTTAGAAAGCCAGCCCATCAAACAACATCAACCTTGTTTTCAAAATCAGTTGGAAGGGCTGAGTTGGACTTTTGCTGCGAAGGCGACTGCCTGCGCAGGCTGAAAGGCGAAAGCGGAAGCAGTATGGCTCCGTCCCATATTTGGGTAGACCAGGTTGCCCTGATAGACCGGTCCCACCGGAAAAAAAACACTGAATCTCTCCCCTGGCATAGCCAACAAAAGCAAGGACAGCCCATGGGTTAGAGCAGGGTCAACCTTGCAACTTTAAGACTTGTGACTCAACTCCCAGACTCCTCAGCCAGCAAAGCTGGCTGAGGAATTCTGGGAGTTGAAGTCCACAAGTCTTAAAGTTGCCAAGGTTGGACACCCATGGCTTAGAGGTTAACGCATCTACCTAATATGCAAGTAGCACAGATCCAAATCCCAGGAAGCGTGAGGTCAGGGGTGAGCAGCTACCGGTTTGCACTGGTTCAGGTGAACCGGTGTTCATTTAGCTGGCTGAGGAATTCTGGGAGTTGAAGTCCACAAGTCTTAAAGTTGCCAAGGTTGGACACCCCTGGCTTAGAGGTTAACGCATCTACCTAATATGCAAGTAGCACAGATCCAAATCCCAGGAAGCGTAGGGTCAGGGGTGAGCAGCTACCGGTTTGCACTGGTTCAGGTGAACCAGGTGTTCATTTAGCTGGCTGAGGAATTCTGGGAGTTGAAGTCCACAAGTCTTAAAGTTGCCAAGGTTGGACACCCGTGGCTTAGAGGTTAACGCATCTACCTAATATACAAGTAGCACAGATTCAAATCCCAGGAAGCGTAGGGTCAGGGGTGAGCAGCTACCGGTTTGCACTGGTTCAGGTGAACCGGGTGTTCATTTTACATGGGGTTTGCCAAACCAGTAGTTCGGCTGACTGGCTGGCCCTGCCCACCCCTTCCTGCCGCTCCCAGGAGTCTCTACATGGCCCGTTTTGGATCCTAGTTAAGTGCAGGGCCCACAGAAAGGGTTTGAGAAAGCAAAAAGGGCCCCCGACCAAAATTTCTGACCTCAAGAGCCCAGGGAGGCCATTATCACCCGCCAAAGGAAAGCCTCCGGAGCCTGGGGAGGGTCAAAACGACCCCCACTGTGGTGCAGGGGGCCAACTAGGCCATGCCCACCCAGCCACCAGGCAGAGAAACGGTTGCTAAAAAAATTTGAAGCCCACCCCTGTGTATGGCTAGCTGATGAGAGCTAAATAGCTTGAAACAGATCTATACTAGTCGTCCTTTATTACTTTGTCGGTAAAATATAAATTCAACACAAAGAGGAGGACAGGTGGGGAGGAAAGGGCAGGAGGACTGCGAGGTCCTTGGTGTTCTCTGAGCTTGGTGGTTCTGTTGCAAACGTTTCATTACCAAACTAGATAACATCATCAGGAACACTGATTACATTGCCTAGTTTAAGACTACCAAGCTCAGAGAGCATGAAGGACTCCACACTTCAGCCACATACATACCTGGGGATGCCCAGTCGGGAGCTCTTTTCATGTCCCCTGCAGGAGCTGGAGGGGAGGAGGAGAGCTCAACCCGCTTCCACAGTAATTCTTGGAGTCTCAAACACGGGGCTTGCTAACCTGCCCAGCGTTCCAGCCACTCGGGCCACTGTGCTCATAATGGGAAGTTGAATGCATTGGGGTTTTTTTTGGGGGGGGTGTCAATTTACCTAAATGAGGGGAGTTCTCCAAATCACATAGCATCCAATTGGAATTTAGAATTGATTTCAAAAAGTTGGTCCGATTCACGTCTGTGGAGATTCTTCAACCATCCAGGTCATGGTTGTCCCAAAGGTGCTTTTTCCAAAAAGCAACTGGACTGGACTTTCTTGGGGTTTTGTTTTGCAAATGTTTTACTTGTCATCCAAGAAAAGTCTTCAGTCCTTACTGATGTTAGAATCAGTTAGTCCAATCCAGTGTTTTTTCTGGTGAGACCGGTCTATCAGGGCAACCTGGTTTACCCAATTATGGGATGGAGCATCCTGTTTCCGCTTTTGCCTTTCAGCCCCAGTCCCTTCTAGTACTGTTGATGTTACCTAGCTGGGTAATGAAACGTCTGCATGAAAACCACCAAGGGAGCACCAAGGACCCCATAGTCATTCTCCTCCTCCTCCTCCTCCTCTTCCTCCTCCTCCTCCTCTTCCTCCTCCTCCTCCTCCTCCTCCTCCCTCCTCCTCCTCCTCCTCCTCCTCCTCCTCCTCCCTCCTCCTCCTCCTCTTTCTCCTCCTCCTCCTCCTCCTCCTCCTCCTCCTCCTCCTCCCTTCTAGCACAATGTTACCTCATTGGGTAATGAAAAGTCTGCAAGGCAACCACCAAGCTCAGAGAGCACCAAAGCTCCCACAAATCAACCTTAAACTACAACTATTCTCTTTTATCAATACCGCCAATGGATCTGAAATAAGCAGTCTCTGGAACAATAAAACCAGAATATTTGCAAGAACTTGTGCCTGCCAAGTAAGAAATGAAACCTCTCTCTCTTTCCAACATTTCATATTTGGGCAGGCTTCTGGGCAAGTAATGATAAAAGCATCATTTTCTGCTGTAGTTAACATCTTCTGCACTCAGCAGCACATAAGTCTGTTTTTAATTAGACTTTCCAACCTTGTTTGTGATGTAAGTTGAGATTTTCCTCTTGGCCAGCCAGAATGTCTCATGGCACCAACATAGTTGAATCACCAAGTCTACATCCGCAGGTCTATGAGCAAAGTCAAACTTATGAAGAAAAGTTGCTGGCGTCCTGACATCACAATTTCAAGGTTTCCAGCTTCCTGATTTTTGTTTTTGTTTTAAATGATGTGGCTGTCAAAGAAACCTAAACTGAAGGCAAATTAGAATGACCCTGTCAAATCTTTTTGCAGGCTGACTTTTTGAGAAAGCCAAAAGATGGCATGGAAGCAGAGTGTAAAACTAGGTTTTTTATCAACCTTAAGACAGGTGGACTTTAACTCCCAGAATTCCCCAGACAACCATGCTGGGAAGGGATTTCTGGGAGTGGAAGTCCACCCGTCTTAAGGTTGCCAAGGTTGGGAAACCTTGGTGTAAACAAAACCAAGATGGTTGCTGCAATGGGCAATTAAAACACCAATCCCATTTTTAATAGATGTGTTGATGTACACTGTGTTGATGCTGCAATTCATTGGGGAATGAAGATCCATTAATGAGCAGCTAGATAGATGGTTTTTGCACTGAAATTGTCTGTCCCAGTATTTAGAATAGAATAACAGAGTTGGAAAGGACCTTGGAGGTCTTCTAGTCCAACCTCCTGCCTAGGCAGGAAACCCTACACCACTTCAGACAAATGGTTATCCAACATCTTTTTTAAAACTTCCAGTGTTGGAGCATTTACAACTTCTGGAGGCAAGTTGTTCCACTGATGAATTGTTCTAACTGTCAGGAAGTTTCTCCTAGATTGCTTCTCTCCTTGATTAGTTTCCACCCATTGCTTCTTGTCCTGCCCTCAGGTGCTTTGGAGAATAGCTTGACTCCCTTTTCTTTGTGGTAGCCCGAGATACTGGAACACTGCCATCATGTCTCCCCTAGTCCTTGTTTTCTAGACATACCCAGTTCCTGCAACCGCTCTTCATATGCTTTAGCCTCCAGACCCCTAATAATCTTTGTTGCTCTTCTCTGCGCTCTTTCTCAATCTTGGAAACCTTAAGATGGGTGCAATTCAATTCCCAGAATTTCCTAGCCAGCATACTGCCAGGGGAATTCTGCTAGCTGAAATCTACCATCTTAAAGTTGCCACGGTTGAGAAGCATTCCATGCATTGTCTGCGGAAATTCTCAGTCATCCAAGTCATAGTTGTCCCAAAGTTGCTTTTTCAAGGGGCAACTGGACTTTCTTCTCCAGAGCTGAAGAAGCTTCTTGGATGAGAAGTGAAACATCTTCAAAGAAAAACAAGAAAATCCAGTTGCCTCTTGAAATAGCACCTTTGGGATTTCAGTGCATTGATGGTGTTACTAGTTGGGTAATGAAACGTCTGCAAGCAAACAACCAAGTTCAGAGAACATCATGGACCTCACAGTCCTTCTCTTGCTCCTCTTCCGCTCCTGTCATGCGCTTGGTATAGTCGGACTCTGGGGGAGAGGAGGAACAGCCAACAGGGAGTGGAAGTGTTCTGTACAAAGAATTAACATACTTGCAAACCCGCGTTGCGATTGGCTAAAGCGCATGCAACTGGATTGGTCGGGCAAGCCGCCCAGATTGGTCCATTAAGAATCTCCCGCTATTGGTTGAGCCAAGAGCGGAGATTCGAAACGATGTCATTGGTCGCATGGGCCGCGGCTTGGAAATAAAAAGCCGGGGTTTTTCCTTCCTTTCCCAAGCATGTACTGGAGCACAATAAAGAGCTGAACTTTGTCACTGACTCCGAGCTTCCTTCCTGCGCCGGACACGACACTGGCGACGAAGGTGGGATTCAAGAAGGAACCACCAAGCACGTGTCCGGAGGAAGACAAAGACCAACACGATGGCCGGCCTCACTCCGCCCGCACAATTCAACCCGGCTACCGAGGACTGGGAATCGTACGCTGATCGTTTCCAGATGTACCGAGAGTAGCAACTTGAAGGATGCCAACGGAAACAAGAAAAGGGCTGTTTTTCCTGACACACTGCGGGCCCGCAGTGTTCAAAATGGCGAAAGCCCTCGCCAAACCCGCAGACGTAAAGACGATGGACTGGGCCGACCTTGCGCCATTGCTAAAAACCACTACGCTCCCACCGTGCCCATCCTCATCCGACGAGACGAATTCTACCGGCAAAATCAGCGGCAGGACGAGAGCATAAACGACTTCATAGCCGCTCTAAGGGACCTCGGGGTTTGTGCGAATTCCATGAACTAGACGACATCCTCCGAGACCGCGTGGTCCTAGGTCTCCGGGACCAGGCACTGAAAAGCCGTCTAATGGCAAAGGGGGACATCAGTCTCGATGTCGCCCTGGCAGAAGCGTCCGCCGCCGAAGCCACCAAGAAATCGGCAACTCGACTCACGGAAAGCGGAGAACGGGACCGCGCCGACAACCCCGAGGCTAACCGCCGAGAAACCGCCACACACCATGGCGACCTGGACTCCGCCTCGGACACCCCAGACGAAGGAGAAGAAGAAGACGTCCATCGGCTCCAGACACGACGAGACCAACGAGGTCGTAAGTCGGGGACCCAGTGTGCGGGTGCGGGGCAACCACTACCGAGCAGACTGCCGTTTTTCGACGCGACCTGTCGGAATTGCAACAAGAGGGGCCACATCGCCCGAGTCTGCCGGCTTAGGAAAAATTACAGCCCCGACGCCGAGAGCCGAGCAACCGGCGGCGAGACAACACCTCCCCAGGAACCGAGAGCACCAACCCGACACTCGTTGGAATAGGGACAGCCGGGCCGACGAAACGGGGAGACCAACAGAGGAGGAAACCCACCAGACACTCACAATTGGCCACGCCGAGACCAACGATACCCGTAAGGTCTACGTGGAAGTAAGCATCGAGGGCGAACTTTGCCGCATGGAGGTGGACTCCGGTCCTACCTTTCCATGATCGCCTGGGAAGAAATCAAGCGACTAGTACCAAATCTCCACAAGGCTGAGCTAGAGAACCAAAGATTGATAGTCAAAGACTACCAAGGGAACCGCATCCCCGTCATCGGGACCGGACAGTTCAACGTAGCCTTCAAGGGCCGCACCGCAAAACTTCCCATCACAATAGTGGACCGGAACCGACCAAGCCTCCTGGGACTCCAATGGTTCGCACCATTGGGCATCAAGGGTCACCGGGATAAACCACACTGAGGAAACCGACTGGGAACAGCAGCTGGCTAAGGACTTCCAGGAAGTATTCGACGGCACCTTAGGCAAGTACCGGGACCCCCTATCTCTTTCAGTTTAGACCCAAACGTCAACCCCATCCGCCTAAAGCCGAGGCGGGTGCCTTTCGCGCTTGGGAAAATAGACGAGCAGCTTGACAAGCTCGTCAAACAGGGGGTTCTGTAGCCAATTGATCACGCCCGGTGGGAGACCCCAATAGTCACCCCAGTTAAGCCAGACGGGTCAATAAGGATTTGTGGGGACTATAAGGCCACCTCAACTGCGCCTTGCAACAAAGCGCATACCCCGTCCCAGTCGTGCAACATCTACTTCACTCACTGGGGGCAAAGTTCGCAAGCTCGACCTGGCACAAGCCTATCAGCAGCTGCCGGTCGATGACGAAACCGCCGAGGCACAGACTATTGTCACCCACCGGGGCGTTGTTGTAACCAACTCCAGTTTGGAGTCAGCGTGGCCCAGGGGATCTTTGAAAGCCTCATGGAGAGACTCCTACAAGGAATAAAAGGGGTGGTCCCTTACTTCGATGACGTACTAGTATCAGCAACCAACCGGGAAGAACTAGAGGGTCGCCTAAGGGAAGTACTAGAGAAATTCAAAGGGGCGGTTTAAAAGTGAAAAGGGAGAAATGCCAACTTTACACAGAGAAAGTCGAGTTTCTGGGGTACCTCCTAGACCGACATGGCATCCACCCGACCGGGAACAAAGTAAAAGCCATCAAGGAAGCCCGACCCCAAAAACAAGACAGAGTTACAGGCATTTCTGGGACTACTCAATTTTTATAACGTGTTCTTACCCCAAAAGGCAACCGCGGCGGAGCCTTTGCATAGACTACTGGACAAAAGCGACAAAATGGTCCTGGGGGACGCGTGAGAAACCGCATTCAGGAAAACAAAAGACCTGCTAACCTCGGACGCCGTCCTCATACAATACAACGAGACTCTACCCCTTACCGTCACATGCGACGCCTCACCTTTGCGCCGGTGCGTCCTCAGCCATACCCTAACGGACGGAAAAGAAGCACCCATTGCATTTTTCTCAAGAACACTTAGCAAGCCAGAAAGAAACTACAGCCAACTAGACAAGGAAGCCCTTGCCATCGTTGCAGCCAGAAAGAAATTCCACGGCCGTCGATTCACAATTATCACAGATCACAAACCGTTGCTAGGAATCCTGGCGGGAAACAGGGCCACACCAACATCCTATCCCCCAGGATGACAAGGTGGTCCGAATTCCTCGCCGCTTACGACTACCGGCTCACACACCGCCCGGTAAGACAATCACCCATGCAGACGCACTGAGCCGTTCGCCATTACCCGACCTCGACGACGACCCAGCACCCACGATGACCACCCTCAGCATAGAGCGCTACCCGACCTGCCCATAACCGCGTCAGACATTGCCCGAGAAACAAATAAAGACAAACGTCTGGCGCGGGTATTGCACTGGGTAGAGAAAGGGTGGCGAAAAAGACAACGACGAATCATTCAAACCCTTCAGAAACAGGCAAACAGAACTATCTCTACAGAAAGGTTGTTTGTTATGGGGGACAGGGTGGTCGTACCAGAGAAGTTGCAAAGGAAAGTATTAAAACTTCTGCATGACGGGCACCCAGGCATCGTACGAACAAAAGCCTTGGCCAGAAGTTACGCGTGGTGGCCAGGCATAGATAAAGAAATTGAAGGGTGGGTGGCCAGGTGTTCACGCTGCCAAGAAACCAGACCAAATCCCCTGCCGCGCCAATATTAGAATGGGAGACCCCCAGGGGACCATGGTCTAGAATACATATAGATTTTGCCGGTCCCACAAGGGGACACACATTCCTCATCACGGTGGACGCTTACTCCAATTGGCTGGAGGTAAGCGACATGAAAACCACCACAACTGAAGCCGTCACCAGGGTACTAAATAAACTGTTCGCGACCCACGGCCTTCCTGATGTCATCGTGTCGGACAACGGCCCCAATTCACCTCGCTGGAATTGAAAAATTCCTAGCAGAAAAGGGCATACGACACGCCTTGACAGCGACGGCTCATCCGGCGGCCAGAACGGTAGGGCAGAACGGATGGTCCAATTCACAAAAAACCATCCAGAAAATCGAGCACGGAACATACAGGAAAAATAAATAAACTGCTTCTAATACAACATATAACCCCTAACACGACAACAAACAAAAGCCCGGCAGAATTACTGATGGGGAGGAAACTAAGGTCCCCACTTGACAGACTGCACCCCATACAACCCGGAAAAACCCCGGACTCATCAAGCAAACACCGGGCATTTAAACCAGGCGATGCAGTCTCACGCAAAAAACCTTACCGGAGACCCACTATGGGTACTGGCAACTATAACCCAAATAACAGGTCCCCATTCATACAGACTACAAACAACGGACGGACAAGCATGGAAACGCCACATAGATCAGTTAAGATCTCGAATAAAAACACAACCGACACGCAAGCAAGCACAGACAACCCCATTAACACAAACCAAGGGGGAGGGAAAATACAGGGGACCAAGAAAGAATAGAACACAACCAACTATATTCACCAGATATCAGCCAACTCGAAGCCGCACCAGGGAGAAGCAGCCAAGCCAGCTCGACCAACCCGGAAAGACCAAGCGGGAGCGGCAAAAGTCGCAGCTCGACCAACCCGGGTAGACCGGGAGGGAGCTGCAGCAGCAGGCCCACACTCCAGACGATTCCATCAAATAGACTGAGAGCAACAAAACCCCGACCGAACAGGCCGGGAGCCAGGAAACAACTGACCTGCGCAGGTCCAGTAGACAAGCACGGAGCCCGCCTACTTACGGGACTACGTTGCGTAGAACGAACCAAGAGGGGAGGGGTGTTCTGTACAAAGAATTAACATACTTGCAAACCGGCGTTGCGATTGGCTAAGCGCGCGGCAACCGGATTGGTCGGGCAAGCCGCCCGGATTGGTCCGTTAAGAATCTCCCGCTATTGGTTGAGCCAAGAGCGGAGATTAACGATGTCATTGGCCGCGGGCCCGCGGCTTGGAAATAAAAAGCCGGGGTTTTTCCTTCCTTTCCCAAGCATGTACTGGAGCACAATAAAGAGCTGAACTTTGTCACTGACTCCGAGCTTCCTTCCTGTGCCGGACACGACAGGAAGTGTGGCTCCGGAGGTTGTGGAGGAGGTTGGGGAGGGGCAGACGCCGGCTGAGCAGTCAGAGGAGGATCCAGGCCCATCCCCTTTCCATCCTAGGACACACAGAGAGGAATGGAGAAGGCAACAACTTGGCTTACGAGAGAGGAAGTGGCCATGATCCCCTTCATTGGTTGCAGCTAGGGAGAATAGTATATAAGAGAGACGATTACAACACAGTGTTGCCAGAAGCAAAGTTTTTTGGGCTGAAGTTATCTTGGTTGGCATCCTTCCAACAGACTGTGCCTTGTTATCTCCTTGAATTTGGTACTTATTTATCCTGGTCTGTTGTGGAAATTCCTTCATTGTAGTTTGTTTTGTTTTTTTATTTCATCTCTATCTGCTCATTAAGTTCGGACTGTATTGCTTTCTTTTGAAGACTATTTTTGAGTACGTTTTATCTCCATCTGAGAATTATTGAGCAGTGGGGCCAAGTTGGAGGCATTAAAGGACATTTATTTACGTTTTGGATTTTGTTACATTTGTGTTACACTCCAGGTAATCACAGCTCCTCAAGCCCCACTCCATTCTAGCATTGATGATGTTGCCTAGTTGCGTAATGAAAAATCCACAAGCAAGCTTGGAGAATATCAAGGACTCCATATTTCAACCCCAAGCTACAAGTATTCCCTTATATGGATTTATTGACTTATTCCATTGTTATTTTCCTAGAATCTAAAGCAATTGCTTCCTCTGCACCATAATAATAGAATTCATGTGTTGTATTAATGCCCTGCTATATATCCTCATCTTCTTCTTTTTTTTAACGACCCCATAATCCCTTGCGGGGTGGAGTCTGGGCTGAATGGAGCTAGCAGAGTGTTTAAATGGCCGGATGCCCTTCCTGTCACCAATGCGGAGGTGGTTTTTTTTAGATAAAATTTTTTATTTTTATGCAGAGTTTTGTTCAGCAGACATATCCTCAGGGTGCTCAGAGAGAGAGAGAAATATCTGCCTCTACTTAGGATCAAACTCACAGCCTCCTGATTGTGAGGAGATGCGCGGAAGTTTCACCTGGAGCTAGAAGCCTGGAAAGCTTACTGTCTCTGTCTGTACTGGCTGTAACTCTGATTACTGACCAGCCTAATGCCCTGCTATATATGTCTGCAAGTTTTGCACATGCACGTTTGAATCAAGAACCCTACAGTTCAATCCTGAGCTACAAATATTCCCTACCATTAATATGTGCATTGCACATAAAAACAGAATGAGCTTTGAGGGCACTATCGTAGGTGCCATCTTTACTTTGTTTTTGACTTTGTCAGAGATGAATTGGGTTCTGGTTGGAAGCTGTGCTAAGTAAAAGCTAAATCCCTCCCAATATCCAGCAGCAGTTGTTCAAAATAGAATTGCTGGTGTTTTTGTTTTTTTTTCCTTTTCTTTCTTTCTTTTTTTCTTTTTGCTCTTCCTCATAAAAATGTCCCCTTGTTCTTCATTTTTATTAGCTTCAAGCATGGCATCCTTGTCCTTTTGACTTGGATATGTGCATAATTGTAGAACTTATGCAAGGCCAGGCCTCTTGGGGTGAAGGCTTACAACCACTAGAGGCAGGGTGAAAAAGTAAGTCTTCCAGCTTAATTAGATGTTCTCAGAACCAAGCCACAGATATCACATTACTTCAACCGAACTTGTCTTTCTACATAGACTATTAACTCTTCCTGACATGTTTTCAGTACTTACTTTTCTCCCGCATCTTCCATAAGGGAGGAACCCAGACTTCCTTTGCTGAAGGATGCTTCCAAACCTCCCATGGCTTTGCTTCCTTTCTCTCTCCATTTGCAAGTTCCCATGGCACGCCTTGACATGATCTTCATTCCATCAAGCATGAAAGATCAGCTCCACCTGTGAAGGTCCTATTCAACTGATTTGTTGCTACTCCTGCCTAGGGAAAACCATCTTCTCAACTAATGGTTGACACCTGCTTGGAGTTAGATAAGAGTCAACAGAATTCAAGGGAGGTTGGATTTAATTTGTAGCTATGCCTATGTAGGGATTCTAGGTGGATCCTTCTTTTGACTCCGCCCCCAAGTGCGTGCCTACCATCCCTGTCCTATTGTCCCCAATTTTTATTTCCTACTTCATGTATTTAAACTTATGTGCATTCTTATTTCTACGATATTTTAAGTGTTTGACAAAATAAATAAATAAAATAAATTTCAACCGAGTCCAGATCATTAAGTTCTTTTTTTTCTTCTACCCTCCATAGCTGGTAAATTCTGGGGCGTCATCCCTTCATCCTTGGAGTGTAAGAGTCTGAAGAATGTTGATCTTCTTCAGATGATGAAGTTGACCTCCACTTTCTGGAGCATGACCCTCCGCAGGAGTAGAGATCTGTACAGAGTATGGTCCCAAAAAGTCAAGTTGGTGCGATCATAGCTTGATCTATTTCTTATGTCTGTCATGCAAATGATTTTTTGGGCCATAATCTGTATGGAATCCTGGCCAGGAGCCTTCATTTTCTTATCTGGAGTGCCATGGATTAAAATACAGGATATCAACAGGCACATGTTCTGCTGTTATTACCTGGTTTTTACAAATGCAACAGGTGTCAGCACTACAATTTTTGTTTTCTAAAGATTTAAAGCGATGAGTTATGAACTCCAGGCTGGAAAGCCATTCATTTCAAGCCCACGAAGTATGAAGTATTGTTAATTAGGAATGTGAAAAATTAATCAAAGTCAGCCAGCGTTCACGATGACTTTCCAAAAGTGCAAGTATTACATTCCTGGAACTGTGCATGATTCACAAAATTGGCAGGCTCAATTTCCAGACTTCTTTTTGTTGTTAAACAATTATGTTGCAGTCAGAATAGAAAATTAATTAATAAATGGGTGCAAACATAACTTGATGGCAGATTGTCAACTTATTTATTATAAAACAATTAAATGTCAGCTGTGTCTGGGTTTTTTGGACAAAATAAACTAAA
This sequence comes from Notechis scutatus, assembly GCF_049901735.1. Taxonomy (NCBI): domain Eukaryota; kingdom Metazoa; phylum Chordata; class Lepidosauria; order Squamata; family Elapidae; genus Notechis; species Notechis scutatus. The sequence goes on from NC_142017.1 coordinate 18,705,202, forward strand.
GTCATTACCATTAGTTTATTTTAAAATGACACTGGATACTTACACTGTGTGTGTTATTTTAAAATGACACAGTTCTCCATCATGTCAATATTATAAATTTTATTTTTATATCAATTCAACTGCTTCCTTTTTCTTGGTTTTCCTTCAGATCCCAGAATATAGCAATGTAACATATTGACTATATTTTGCTTTTTTTTAAAAAAAGAAACGGAAGAAAAACCTATTTTACTGGACTTCTCCAATTTATTTCAAGACTGATTCAAGCTGTTATAAAATCTTTAATATTTCTCTTAGTAGTATATAAAGAAATAAGAAGACACCTTTATATATTTTGCTTTATCTTTTTTTCTTTTCTTTTTACTTTTTATATATTTTTCAGTTTGTATTAGCTTTTTATCTTAAACTTTTTATTTTAAACTTTAACAAAAGTTATTCTTAAAAAGAAGGAAAAATATTTCTTTTTGTGCTGGGGTTTAATCTAGGCTCAGCATAATTTAGCAAATGGGGGAAATGTGTGATGCATTTTTAAGGCATAGTGATCCATCTTCTAATTAAATTAATATTATGAGTATTCTCCTGTTTATTGGAGCTATGCTAGGAATCCCAAACAGCACTGTATGAAGACAGGCACCAAGCTTGCAGGTCAAAACCTGGCTCTGTCTTAAACCTACCATTGCTTAAAATGTGTACAATTTTCCAGCTGAAACTGAGGTTAACTTTGTGTAAGGGTGGAGAGTGAAAAACTTGCATCTTCTGGATACCAATCATATTCAACCAATCTTCCGCTACTTTGTCCTACATAGTGGGTTTCACAATTTCACCATTCTCATACTATTTTATTTAATTTTTATTTAGTTTGTCAAGCAAGCAAGAGAAAACAAGTATAAGTATGAACATAAGATATAAACATATCAGTATAAGCAGGTATATGTATATACATAATAAACTAGTATGAATAAATGGGAACAGGAGGACAGGGACGGTAGGCACACTGGTGCACTTATACACGCCCCCTTACAGAAGGTTTAAGGTTAAAGTTTTGTGGGTCAGAGGATGTAACAACAGAGTCAGGGAGTGAGTTCCAGGCATTGACCCCTCTGTTGCCGAAGTCGTATTTTCTGCAATCGAGTTTGGAGCTGTTTACTTTGAGTTTGTACCTATTCTTTGCCTGTGTGTTGTTGTGGTTGAAGCTGAAGTAGTCATTAACAGGTAGGACGTTGTAGCAGATAATTTTGTGTACCAAGCTGTGGTCAGACAGTAGGTGGCGTAGTTCTAGGTTGCCTAGGTCCAAAATTTCAAGCCTGCTGGCATAAGGTTACTGATAAATCAGTGACAACCAACCTTTTGGGTGCCAGGGAAGGACCCGTTCCATGGAGGGCGTCTCTTCCCATGAAGTCAGGGAGGAGGGGGCATGGTTTCACACGCTGCCTGGATCTCACATATGTGTGGATGGTCTTTGCTCAGGTGCGCAGCCCGGTTCCTGGCAGTCTGCGGACCAATGCCAATCCGCAGCCCAGGGGTTGGACGCCTGTGGTAAATGTCTCCAGTTATGCCTTCCTTTGGCTACTAAGTTTTTTCCGTTTCCTTGGAGAGTCTGTGGGAGTTTATGGGCTACAGCAGGGGTCCTCAAACTTGGCGACTTTAAGACTTGTGGACTTCAACTCCCAGAATTCTCCAGCCAGCTGGGTGTTGAAAGTCCACAAATCTTAAAGTCACCAAGTTTGGAGACCTCTGGGCTACAGAGACGCCACTGGGTTGGAGTCATCTCTTGCTAATTTCTAAGATGTTTTAACGCATGGCAGAGCTGTCCTTCCTATGGACTATAAGCAGGGTTGGGCTGCTGGGAGTTCGCAGGGTTTCGGGAGAGCCCCTAGCTATGATTCTGTGCAGTTTGGAGAACCCCCAAATCCCACTCTTGGCTGGCCCCACCCAACCCCACCATTCCCCCTCCCAGGAGTCCCCACATGGACCATTTTGGATGCAGGTAAGTGCAGGGTGCATGCGGAGGCTCAAGGAAGGCGAAAAACAGGCCTCTCTGAAGTTTGGGAAGGCCGGAAATGGGACTGTCTCCAGCTTCCAGAGAGCCTCTGGATTTCCGCTGAGGCCATTTTCGCCTTCCTGGAGGCTCAAGGAAAGCCTCCAGAGCCCGGGGAGGGCAAAAATGCCCCTCCCCAACATGCTGCCGGAAGTCGACTAGGCCACACCCATCATGGCCACGCCCACCCAGCAACCGGGCAGAGAACCCATTATTTTTGAAGCCCACCCCTGGTTGGGACCCCTGTAGTTTTGCCTTTCTTTGGCTACTGAGTTTTCCGGTTTCCTTGAAGAGTCTTTGAGTTTATGGGCTACAGAGACACCACTAAGTTGGAATCATTTCTTGCTAGTTTCTGTAGTGTATTTAAATAGAGACTTCTAGGGCGAGGTTCCTATTGGTTAACAGAAGCAACGATACAATTGGTTAGTAACGTTAGTACCTGATTGGCCGCCGATAGCGGCGGGAAGTTTAACTAAATGTCATTGGTTGCGAGCCATGGAGCAGCCGCTATAAAAAGGGCTGCTGCGGTTCGACTGCAGTTGAAGTTACTGTTATTATTAAAGAGCTGAATTCAACTCCGGTCTGCGAGTCTCTTTACTGGCGACAGAACAGTTTCTAACATGCTTTAATGCATGGCAGGGCTGTCCTTTCCATGGACTATTAAGACTAGTGCTGTGGTTGGTTATGCGGGTAGATATTTCTTTATTAAACTGTGGGGGTGTGATGGGATGATGTCCAGATTCCCAGGAGGGAATCTTGTTCCAGAGGAACAAGAGACAGTGCAGTTAAGATTTAATCACCCCGTCAGAATGATTCAGTGACTGTGCTAGACACAGTGGTATGTTAATGAACTGTGACGAAGAGGCGCTTCTTCTGAAGGTATGGACATAGACACACTCACACAATGTGCAAATAGGACCACACCATGTCGATTAGGATGTTTGTTCTTGTTAGGAATATGAGTCACCTAACAGCTATTTGGGTTAGAAATATATCAACCAGGATAAACATTTTAAAACTGTATCTTTAAGAAAGTGCAAAACTGTAATTAGGTGTGGTTTCTCAAATGGCCATCAGATGGAGCCAGAAACCCGGGTTGTTTAGTCTGAGTCTCAGAAGAGAGTGTATCTCTGTTTCCTTCTGTTGGAAAGTATTGCTGTTCCTCTATTTTTTCTAATTGACTGCTATTCGTGGATTGTTTTTGACACTGGAATTTGATATTTGGATTATCCCTGGATTGAAAAACTGACTGATTTACCTGTGAATGACTTTGGACTGCCTATTTTGAACTTTGCTTAAACCTTTATTGAAAGTAAAACCCTACATTTACTGTACAGTGTATCTGTATGCTGTGTGTGTATTATTCAAACACTACTCTCAAATACGTCTCCCTATATGCACTCATTCTCCTAACGGGGAATTACCTCAACAGTTCTGTATTCTGTACAGAGGTAGATTTTGTCTTCTGTACAGATGCAGATAGATAAACTCAACAAAACATTCATCATACCATGTCTTTATTATTGGTTCATCAGGTATCCTCATAACTCACATTTGTGACGTTCTTCTTAATGTCCAATCCTTTGTATATCTGTCTTGTAGGTAAAAAGATGGTTATCTCCTTATCCCTTTCCTCCCATTTTGTAGCGGTAGTTACCACGAGTCCGTGAGTTCAGACAAGAGTGAAGAAACCTCCCCCAACCCATCGAGGGTCAATTTAGTGACCAATCTGGATTACAGATATGGTCACATGACATGGACTACATTTCCCAGGATACCTTAACTACATTTACCATGATGCATTCCCTTAAGGGGACAGCTCACAATTGCTAACTAACTATCCAATTCCCATACACTGGCTGGTTAGCACAATGTTATTTGGAACACTTATTCAGCTTCATCAAAAAATGATCCATCACCCAGAATGCCCTAATAACCTTTAATCACAAATTCAGAGTATCTTGAAAAGTAATAGGACCATCTAATGTGATGGAATGTAGTCTGGATTACCAGAAGGCAGAGGCTGCACTACTGTGCAGCTTAGATACTTAGTGTGGTAGAAAGAAGGCGAAGAAAAGCTCCCCCCTAATCATTCCCAGAATGTATGTTTTATGGTGCAAGTACTCTGCTTTAGTTTGGCACAATTTCTGTCTATAGGTGAGGGACAATGAAAAGAAACAATCTGCTTAAATGAATTAAAACATGATGTCCTGATTTCTGCAGCCCGACAAGTTCCATTGCATTGAAATTTTTATAAAGTCTATTTCCACTTCTGGCGTTCTGGATTAGTAGAGGGTGTTTTTGTTCACCTCAGAAATGTTCTTCTACAGCTTCTTTTGTGTGCTATTGGTTGTTTCTGTAGTAGTTGGGTTCTTGGTTAGTGAGGGCTGCTCTCCCACGAATTTGAGTGTGCCGTTTGCCATTGTTTTCTATACTGATGAGAATGTCTGGGAAGAGAACATGGTTCTTCTCTTCTTCGCTTGTGGATTTGATTCCAGCAAACATGTTGTTGATTATTATTTTTCCTGTGAGTTCTCTAGTTGCTCTTTTTTAATTATGCCAAACATCACCTATATATCATCTATGTAATGTAGCTTTCAAGTGTTGCATCATAGTCCCCATTATGAAATGTGTAATTCCATGAGTGATGTTCTGGTTTGCTTACTTATTTGTGCATCAAAGTAGAAGTAAGAGATGAGGTAAATTGCTTTATTTAATTTATTTGGTTAATTAGTTAGTTTGTCAAGCCTGTATGAGAAGACAAGTATGGACATAAAATATAAACATATCAGTATAAACAGGTATGTGTATATACATAATAAATGAGTACAAATAAATGGGAACGGTAGGACAGAGATGGTAGGCACGCTGGTGTGCTTATGCACACCCCCTTTAAGGACCTCTTAGGAATGGAGTGACCAATCACAATAGACAGTTTAAAGTTAACGTTTTGGGGGTTTGAGGATGAAACAACAGAGTCAGGTAGTGAGTTCCAGGGGTTGGCCACTCTGTTGCTGAAGTCGTATTTTCTGCAATCGAGTTTGGAGCAGTTTACTTTGAGTTTGTATCTATTGTTTGCCCCTGTGTTATTGTGGTAGAACCTGAAGTAGTCACTGACAGGTAGGATGTTATAGCAGACAATTCTGCGCACTAAGTTTAGGTCATTGTGTGAGGTACCTGAGTATTTCAGTGTTCATATGCTGTGCTTGGTTTGGCAAACTGTACAGAAGTTCCTCAATTTACAGTGGTACCATCATTAATTGGTTCCAGGAGGCGTGATGAGTACCAAAAATGATGAGCATCAAACCAATTTTTCCCGTGAGGAATAATGTAGTGAGTCACAAGGCAGCCGACACCGAAAACTTCTAGCTTGTGCCTTGAGCACTGAACAAATGACGCTCACATCATACCGGGACAAAATGTTCACATCAAAATGCACTGAGTGACAAATTCAATGAGTTTCAAAGCAGTTGAGTGTGAGAGTGTGCAAAGCTACACTTTACACATGCACAGGAACTAGGAAGTGTACATGAAACCATCCCCTCTTGTAGCCACTGCCTCCCCTGCCGGTCCATGGAGGCAGAGAAGTTGGGGGGTCACAGCTTTAGTTCATCTTTGATTAAAATAAAATTTAAAAGATTTCGAGGCCCATGGATGAAAGGGAGGAGGAGGAGGAGGGGAGGCATTCTTAATAGCAACCCAAAGGACATTTTCTTTTTCTTTTCTGAGATTCTCATTAGAGCCGAAGCCATTCGTGAAACTTCAAGTCTCCCATGAACTTTCTCTGGGTTGAGTTGAAGTGCCATTCAGGCCTGACTAGCTAGGAGTAAGGAGAAATTCCCCGACAGAACAATTAATCGATGCAATCGCTTGGCTGTATGTGCATTGCTGGAGGTTTTCAAAAATAGACTGGACAACTATTGGACTTGGACGGCGTAAGACTTCTGCCTTCAACAGGAGGTTGGACTAGAACAGGGGTCTCCAACTGGTGGGCCGGGGACCACTGGTGGTCCGCAAGAAAATTTGGGTGGTCCGCAGAGAAATGTCCCCCCAAAAGGAATTAATCCAGGCTGCACGGGAACACAAGGCTGCGCAGCCCACATGGCCCACCCACCCGCTGGCCCCCAACTTTTGACCGAGCACAAACCTTACCTTGAGTAGAGCCACGTGAGCTGGAACTGGAAGGTGAGACCTGGAAGGTAAGACCAGGGGTGGGATTCTACCAGTTCACACCTATTCGCTAGAACCGGTTGTTAACATTCTAAGCAGTTTGGAGAACCGGTTGTTAGAAGAAATTACTGGCCTAATCCTGTAAGGAAGGCAGGAAGGAAACATTCTGGTGTTGCTTACAGAAACTGCCTCTCCGTTAACCCTTATTACATTCTTGGCAGGACTAGACTTCCTGTCTCAGGAACATCTCTGGAGTTTTTCCCCCTCCTTTGCTGGTACTTTGCTTGTGTGGAGGGACCATTCAAAGTTACAATGGCATTGAAAAAAGTGACTTATGACCATTTTTCACACTTACAACTGTTGCAGCATCCCATAGTCATGAGAGGCCAGGCGAGGAGATGCGTGCCTCGGTGTGAGTGATATTGAGTTGGCCACACCCAGCCAATAAGATGACCACCAAGCCATCTCCACCCAGTCACATGACCACCAAGCCACGCCTACCACCTAAGCCACGCCCACAGAACCAGTTGTTAAAAAATTGAATCCCACCCCTGGGTAAGACCAATGGCGGGGGAGGGAAATCTGCCCCAGGTTGGCTTGCTGACATTGATGAGAAAGTCGGTCCTGTATTCCAGAGCTGAAGTAGTCATAGGACTGGCCCTTTGGTCATCCCGGAGCAGCTGCTCCTCCACCTGGGTGCACCAACCTGCCATGGACTTTGGTCATCTTGGAGCAGCTGCTCCAGTCCATGGCAGGTTGGTGCACCCAGGTGGAGGAGCAGCTGCTCCAGGATGACCAAAGGGCCAGTCCTGTGACTACTGCAGCTCTGGAATACGGGACCAACCTTCCCACCAACGTCAGCAAGCCACTGCAAGTCAAAATTCATATTAGTTATCCGCGGGATTAAAATTATGAGCTTGGTGGTCCCTGAGGTCCAAAAGCTTGGTGATCCCTGGACTAGAAAACCTATTGATTAGGGGGCGTATGAAAAGTAGTTGCAGGGATTGGGTACATCTAGTCTAGTGAAAAGAAGGACTAATGGAGATGTGTTGCCCTATTTGCATGTTTTTCATAAAGAGGAGAGGTTGATTTTATTTATTTTCCAAAGCACCAAAAAGCAGGACAAGAAGCAATGGATGGCAACGGGGTGGGATTCAAAAATTTTAACAACCGGTTCTGTGGGCGTGGCTTAGGTGGTGGGCGTGGCTTGGTCGTCATGTGACTGGGTGGGCATGGCTTGGTGGTCATGTTATTGGTTGGGCGTGGCCAACTCAATATCACTCGCATCGAGGCATGCATCTCCTCGCCTGGCCTCTCGTGACAGTGGGGATGCTGCAGCAGTTGTAAGCGTGAAAAACGGTCATAAGTCACTTTTTTCAGTGCCATTGTAACTTTGAATGGTCACTCCACACAAGCAAAGTACTAGCAAAGGAGGGAAAAATAACTCCAGAGAAGTTCCCGAGACAGGAAATCTAGTCCTGCTAAGAATGTAATAAGGGTTAACGGAGAGGCAGTTTCTGTAAGCAACACCAGAATGTTTCCTTCCTGCCTTCCTTACAGGATTAGGCCAATAATTTCTTCTAACAACTGGTTCTCCGAACTGCTTAGAATGTTAACAACCGGTTCTAGCAAATAGGTGTGAACTGGTAGAATTCCACCCCTGGATGGCAACTAATCAAGGAGAGAACCAACCTAGGAGAAACTTCCTAATGGTGAGAACAATCAACCAGTGGAACGGCTTGACTTCAGAAATTGCGGGTGCTCCATCACTGGAGGCTTTCAAGAAAAGATTGGGCAGCCATTTCTCTGAAATGGTATAGGGCCATAATGGTGAACCTATAGCATGTGTGCCACCTGTGGCACCCAGCACCCTCTGTGTGGGCATGTGAATCGTCACCCTAGTTCAGCTCCACTGCACATGTGCGTGAACCTCCTGTCAGCCAGCTGGTTGTTGGGTCTCTGCTGGGATGTGTGGGGGTGGAGCCGTGTGTGGGGGGTGTGCACATGCATCGGGGGCAGGACACATATTTGGGGGCCGCATGCACATGCACAGGGAGCAAGCGCCGGTGTAGGGGCCATGCCTGCATGCATGGGGGGTTGGGGTACATGTACAGGGGCGGCGCATGCATTGCATTTTGGTGGTTCGGCCATGCATGCTTTGGGCACTCCATCTGGAAAAGGTTAGCCACCCCTGGTATAGGGTCTCCTGCTGTGCAGGGAGTTGGATCTAGATCGGGGTCGCCAACCTTTTGGACCTCAGGGACCACCAAACTCATAATTTTAAATCCCGCGGAGCAGAGACCCTGAGAAAATCCCAAAACAAAGTCTGCAGGAAAATTCCCCACCCCGTTTTTGGCTTCATGCAAGGAAAGCAGCAAAGCAGCAGAAGTCTTTCTTTCTCTCCCCCAAACTCCGCCACAAATGAGTCTTTGTCGGTGCAGCCTCTTGGAGCAGGAGGCCTTGCAGGGTCCCAAAGACTCATTTCTGGTGGAGTTTGGGGAAGAGAAAGAAAGACTTCTGCTGCTTTCCTTGCGTGCAGCCAAAAGCAGAAGAAGAAAGAAGCGGAAAGAAGCCGCCCGGTGTCCAGGCCAGGTGCGTGGGGCAAGTGGGGCAAGTTCTCCCCTCCGCTCTTTCCCCCTCCCCTCACTACCTCATGCTGTTTGCAGTGCGAGCAGCGCAAGCCTTGTGTTCCTGTGGGCCATGTGGGCGGTGCAATCTTGTGTTCCTGCGCAGCCTGAATTAATTGCTTTGGGGGTGACCTTTTTCTGCGGAACACCAACATTTTCAACATTGTCCCCGGCCCACTGGTTGGTGACCACTGGTCTAGATGACCTCCCAGGTCCCTTCCAACTCTGTTATTCAGTGTCCTATGCTACTTCCAAAGTCGCTTCCAGCTCTACGATAGTTTAACTCAGCATGCAACAACCTTTGAGGTGGCCAGACCACACACGGCAGAAAATGCTGGAAGGCTTCTCTCTCCACCAGCTTCTCACTGGAGAAAGGCACAGGAAGTGGGGCAGGGGGAAAGACAGCTGAATCTCCAGACCCAGACCCAGCATATGCCACAAATTATATGGGAGAATTTTTAAAGGCAGCTGTAACCAGAAAGTGCCCATTGGATGTTTTGATCTTTAAATATTTGGAGTGACGATCGCTAACATACTTTGTAGCTGACGCCCACGTAAAGAAATACTTTCTTTGGCATCCAGCTGTTGCCCCAATGATATATGTCTAGAAAAGGCTGTAGGAAATATTTCCCACAATAAACAGCTAATTAGAAGGTCCTAAATTCTCATTTGAGCACATTTTTAGATATTCATATCAAAGGCGGGGGCAAGAAAAGTTGGCATGCCTACTCTGGGTTCGGCGGTTCGCTTCTGTAAATTAAAATGTTGTGCTTATCAACCTACCCACCCCTTGTCCAAAACTTGGAGAGCCAGTCAAAAGTTGGGATTTGGGGGAGCAAAGCTTTGCAAACACACACTGTTCAGTGGTGGGATTCAAAAAATAATAATAATACTGGTTCTGTGGGCGTGGCTTGGTGGGTGTGGCATGGCTTGGTGGGCGTGGCTTGGTGGGCATGGCAGGGGAAGGATACTGCAAAATCCCCGTTCCCTCCCCACCCACTAACCTGCTTTCCAGCTCCGTTCTCCTGTGCAGGGCAACCAAAGGAGACCCAGCCAATCAGCTGGGACTCAATGGGAGGCAGAGAAGAGATGGGGGCGGGGCCAGTCAGAGGTGGGATTTGCTGGTTCTCTGAACTACTCAAAATTTCCGCTACTGGTTCTCCAGAACTGGTCAGAACCTGCTGAATACCCACCTCTGATACCGTTCCAATAGATTGAAAGTCTTCTATAATGGTTGGGGGGGGGGAATAAACCAGGGGAAGTTCTAGTCTTCCCAGTATGTAAAGGGATTGCCACAAAGAAGAGGGGGTCAAGCTAATCTCCAAAGCACCAGAAGGCAGGACAAGAAGCAATGGATGGAAACTAATCAAGGAGAGAAGCAACTTAGAACTAAGGAGAAATTTCCTGTCAGTTAGAACAATTCATCAGTGGAACCACTTGCCTCCAGAAGTCATAAATGCTCCAACACTTGAAGTTTTTAAGAAGAGATTGGATAACCATTTGGCTGAAGTGGTGTAGGGTTTCCTGCCTAGACAGGGGGTTGGACTAGAAGACCTCCAAGGTCCCTTCCAACTTGTCATTCCATTCTATTCTCTGGCTTGGTATAAACACCTAGGAAGGGTGAAATATTGGCAGAACTGTGTATCACTGGCTGCTCAGCAGGGATGCATGCCAGCTGGGTAAAACTGAGTGTTATGGTGTGTGAGAAGCACCTTGGCAGACGGACGAAGAGATGCTGCTTAGGGAATGGTCAGATAACAGAGGACATAGCCTAGAGCTGCATCATGGAGGGATCAAGAAAGGGCCCTCCCTAGTTTCTTTCTTAGTCCAGTAGTGTCCAAAACCTTGGCAAGTTTAAGACTTCTGGACTTCAACACCAAGAATTCCCCAGCCAGCCATGCTATTTGTAGCTCAGACTTCATCAAAAGGCAGCTGGACTGATTGTTCCTTGAGGAAGAAGAAGAAAGCATATTGCTTCTCATCCAAGAAGCGTCATCAGTTCTGATAGCCAGGGATGAAACATCCCTCCCATCATCAGAACCGATGAAGCTTCTTGGATGAGAAGCAACGTGTTTTCTTCTTCTTCCTCCAGAAAAAATGAAACAGTCCCGTGGCCGCCTAAAGAAAAGAAGAAAAAGCAGCTTTGAGACAACTTATGACACGGATGACTGAAAATCTCCACAGGCATCAGAGTTGAATTGTGGGGTCCTTGCGTGTTCTCTGATTTTTGCTAACTCATGTTTGGACCCAGTTGTCAAAGTGGTAAACATTGGTGTAGCATCATCTTACCAACACCCCAAATCTCCCTTTCATTTTGCAAAGAGGAATTTGCTACTTAATTGATTTGCACCTTCTGTTTCATAAATGAGATATTCACTTCAGGTTGCGCCTGAATACAGAGTGTAGCAACTATAGGAGGACCTTTGCCTGGGGGTGGGGTATATTTATGCTATGTTGCCAAGATAGTCCATGGGTCAGAGATGAATCAAAGTCAAGCATAATTTAACTTAGGGTCCTCTTTCTGATTTGTGTGTTCTTCTTCTAATTCAGATGATGAATGTGGCTGGCATGGTAAGTAAAAAATGGAAAGGGGAGGTTGAGAAGGACAAGTCAATTAGAAATGTCTTTTAAAAAGATAAATTGATTTGTTAGGACAGTTGTGTTTCTCTTTTGCTAGACTTTGTTTGACATCTGTTCCAAAAGTGCCTCTGGATGGCTCAGCCATTGCACTGGGAAATCAACGTTTCCAATTTTGGATGATAGACAAGTTTTTTGCCTTTTTTTTCTTTTAAATGAATGTTTCTATTGAAATGCTGGGAGAGCCAAATCAACATGCCGTAAGGGATGAAATTTCAATGCACTTGAAAACCACCCGCCTCTAATAAGAGTCTTGGCTGATTTGAGAGCCAAAATCCAAATGGTTTAAGGTAATATTAAGAGACAAGGAAGAGGGTGGGGTATTAAGAAGCTAGGTTGTGGCTTATCTGATGTGGAGCATTCTTGGATTGATAATACAAACCAACTTCAACCCTGAATGGATGAATGAATGAAAGCTTTTTTTACAGTTGATATCCAGCAATGCCTTAATACCTCTAAGATTTTTCTCATGCAAGGGAAAAATACTACTTTTTATATACAAGAGCATTCTAGGTTAGCAGTCAGCAATGTTCTTGGTATCAGGAAATATTTTGTCCATGGACTGGAGAGGGATGTTTTCATGTGCTACTTGATTCTGTGCATACCAGTGGTGGGATTCAAACTTTTTTACTACCGAATCTATGGGTGTGGCTTGGTGGGCGTGGCTTGGTAGGCATGGCAAGGGAAGGATATACTGTAAAATCCCCATTCCCTCCCCACCACACTAACCTGCTTTCCAGCTCCATTCTCCTGTGCAAGGCAACAAAAGAAGACCCAGCTGATCAACTGAGACTCGGGAGGCAGAGACTAGATGGGGTTGGTGGGGCCAGTCAGGGGTGGGATTGGCTGGTTCTCTGAATTACTCAAAATTTCTGCTACCGGTTCTCCAGAACCGGTCAGAACCTGCTGAATACCACCTCTGGTGCATACGCAGATAAAGCTTTGTTCATTTGCATAGCCCAGTTCCCAACAGGGCATGGACTGCTTCCGGTCTGCACACCAAACATGGGGGAACGCTGTTCTCTGTGATTCTTAATAGCCTTGAAGACCTCTCTTTTCTTTGAGGCAAGTGGTTATATGAGCCAACATTGTGCAGCGGCAGCCAAAAAAGCCAATGCAATCCTAAATTGCATTAACAGAGGGATACAATCCAGATCAAGGGAGGTACTAATTCCACTCTATAAAGCCTTAGTAAGGCCACACCTAGAGTACTGCACCCAGTTTTGGTCATCTCACTATAAAAAAGACATTGAGACTCTAGAAAAAATGCAGAGAAGAGCAACCAGGATGATTAGGGGACTGGAAACTAAAACATACGATGAACGGTTGCAGGAACTGGGCCTGGCTAGTCTAGGGAAGAGAAGGACCAGGGGAGACAGGATGGCAGTCTTCCGATACTTGAGGGGCTGCCCCAGAGAGGAGGAAGGGGTCAAGCTATTTTCCAAGGCACCTGAAGGCCAGACAAGGAATAATGGGTAGAAACTGATCAAGGAGAGATTCAACCTGGAAATAAGGAGAATTTTTCTGAGTGTGAGAACAATCAACCCATGGAACAGAAGTTGCCTTCGGAAATTGTGGGAGCTTCATCCCTGGAGGCTTTCAAGAGGAGACTGGACTGCCATCTGTCAGAAATGGTGTAGGGTCTCCTGCTTGGGCAGTGGGGTTGGACTAGATGACCTACATGGCCCTTTCCAACTCTGTTAATCTGTGGCTGTTACACTGGTATAGAAGTGATATCATGGTGGAATTTTGCTTGGAAACCTGATGAAATTGCCCTGCACTGGTTTGTATTATTTTTATGCCATTTCCTTTGATTTGATAGTTTCCGCATGGTTTGCTATGTGGACTCACTAAGTGGAGCTGACTAGCCTTTTAATTCTATAAATGATTAAATAAACAGCTTTCCATTTATCCCCAGCAATTGGTGTCCTTGGTCTTCCACCACTCAAAAACTCACAAGGTTCAAGGTTGAATGTCAACATTGGTTGGATTTATTTAGCTGGGTTCATTTATTTTCTACCGAGGCATTTAGAAAGCATGGGCCATTCTCACCATTTCTCAACTGAATTGACGCCCTTGAAGATGAATGAAGTTTTCAAGCTCACGAGAGCCCTGATTTTACAGCTTTATTAAAGGCAGGGTAAACGAGGCATTGTGCTTTTCCGAGCAGCTGTGAGGGAAGAGGAGAGAGATCAGGGTGCTCAGGATTATGGGCATCAGTTCTCCAACGGAGAAAGGAAGCAGCAATTATTGAAACAATCAACAGATAAGAGTTGCCTTAGGGAAGCACTAGAAACAAGAATAGCAGAGTTGGAAGGGACCTCAGAGATCTTCTAGTCCAAACCCTGCTCAAAGCAGGAGAGCTGATACCATTCCAGACAAATGGTTGTCCAGTCGCTTCTTAAAAGCTTCCAGCGAAGCACCCACAACGTCTGAAGGCAACTTCTGTTCCACTGGTTAATTGTTCTCACTGCTAAGAAGTTTCTTCTGAATTCCAGGTTGCTTCTCTCCTTGGTTAGTTTCCATCCATTGCTTCTTTGTTCTGCCTTATGGGGCTTTGGAGAATAGCTTGACCCCTTCCTCTTCTTCGTGGAAGCCCCACAAATAGTGGAAGACTGCTATCATGTCTCCCCTGGTCCTTCTTTTCACTAGACTATGCCATGCCCAATTCCAGCAACCGTTTTTTGTATGTTTTCGCCTCCAGCCCTCTAATTTCTTCTTACCTTGGTTAGTTGCCGTCCATTTAGATCCAATAAGTTCTGAGGTGACATCACTTGATGTGAACAAAGTTACAAAGTCGTAGGCTAGGTCCACACCCCAGTCTGATTCCCAAATCCCAGCTTAACAAAAGACAACTGCTGTCTTGTGTGATGTCCAAATAAACTCACAATATTCTGGTTTTATTTTATTGCAATGAGCAGGTTAACCAGGTTGCTAAAATAAAGGACCAAGCATTGCTCCAGAAATGTCCAACACAATTTTAGTCCCGTGAAAGCTTTCTACAAACCTAGCAATTGTGTCAATGGATTGCCTTGGGCTGATTTTTTTTCTTTTCGTTCCAATAACAAGAAAATACTTTTATCCCTCCTACCAGCCTTTGGGATTTGAATTCTCATTTTACAAAAACATTGAGATGTGAAAGCCTCTCTTTCATACAGTGTTCCTGTAGAATTGACCCCAGTACAAAGATCTCAGCAGGCAAAAACCTGCCCGGTCGGGCCTCCTCGAGGACAAAATATCAGCCTCAGGTTGGGTGAGAAGTGAAAATATCAACCCCAGGTATCAAGTCAGAAAGAAAAGGGTTTCCTTACTGTCAAAGATACTTGAATGGCTGCCGGGAGGTTTGGCATTCACTTCAAAGAGATGCAATCCAAAATATTATTCAGCTGCAGTGAAGCAGATGAAATACGCACATTCCAGGAACAAAAAGCAACCATCTTGGTTTTTCAGCATAAGATACCTCATGCCTGGGTGGATGTCCCTTCCACTTCCCCGTTGCCTTGAGAGCCAGGGCTCCACCCAAGATTGGCAACAGTGACTGTTGGAAGTGTTGGACTACTGGATCCAGTTTTGGTTGCCGCGACGTGACAAAGATGTTGAGACTCTAGAAAGAATGCAGAGAAGAGCAACAACGATGATTAGGGAGGACTGGAGGATAAAACATATGAAGAAGGGTTGCTGGAACTAGGCATGGCTAGTCTAAAGAGGAGAAGGACCAGGGGAGACAGGAGAGCAGTCTTCCAATATCTCAGGGGCTGCCACAAGGAAGAGGGAGTCCAGCTATTCTCCAAAGTCACTTGATCTCAGATCCCACTTCCTTGCACCTGGTGGGAAAGTTCTTGGTTTTCAGAGAAAAGAATTTTATTTTGGCTACAATCCCCCAGCTATCTCTACCTCCCCTCTCTCGTTCCCACAGCTTGACTCATCTCTGCTGTGGCAGCCCTGAAGAGGCCAGCGGAAAATGGCTCCAGGGCTGACACCCAGTTCCTGCAACCCTTCTTCATAACCTATTTCCCTGAAAATAAGACCCAACTGGAAAATAAGACCTAGCATGATTTTTAAAGATCCCCGTAATATATATATATATATATATATATATATATATATATATATATATATATATATATATATATATATATATATATATATATATATATATATATATATATATGTTTTCTTAAGTTTTCAGGGTACTTACATGTATGGTGTTCGGCTTGGTTCGGGTATTTTCCCACGTCATTGTAGTTCTTTTAAAGTTGTAGCAACGTTTCAGCAGAATCTCATCTGCCATCATCAGGCTTCTGTATTGTGTCCGTCTGTGAGTCAGACTTTTACAGTAGTTTCAGATTTGAATTTGGGGCAGCCTATTGCTGTGCCAGAATGGTTTTTCTTCATCCTGATTGGTTGGGAGTCTTGGTCTGTGTTTATTGGTCTCGGAGTTTGCTGTGTTCTGCTTGATTGGTGTCTCTAATATCTTCTGTCTGTTTTTGGCTCTTTTTGTATCTTGATTGGCTGGCAGCATTGTGTTGCTTTAATGGAGGCCTTTAGTGCAGCTTGGCTTCGGGTAAATGGACGGCTATCATTAGTTAGGAAGCTGGGTTTCATCTGGGTGCCTGGTTGGGGTGTGTTTGAGCTGGAGGTATCAGGGGATCTGTTTGTGCCCAGGTGTTTGCCTGGCTTGTGGTGTGGAGATTTTTTGTTTGTGAGTGCAGGCTTCCAAATGATTGACAGCCTGGTGGAATCATCTCTTCTGTTCATGCTTTCTGGTCTTTTTCAATCTCTATGGCTTCTCTGATGATTCTGTGATTAGGGTTTTCTATAGTGGCCAGGGTTTTGGTGCCATTGAAGTTGATGCTATGACCTGTGGCTTCCATGTGTTGGACTAGTGAGGAAGTGTGTTCCAGATTTTTGACTGCATTTTTGTGTTCATCCAGGCGGGTGCTTATTCTTCTATTGGTCTGTCCAATGTATGTGGCCGGGCATGATGCACAGGGGACTTCGTATATGCCTTGGTTTTCCAGGTCAATTTTATCTTTGGGGTTGCTAAGGATGGCTGCTATTTTTCTGTCTGTTTTGAAGGCAGTCCTGATGTGATGTCTGTGTAGTACCTTACTAATTTTGTCTGTAGTACCTCTTATGTAGGGCAGGACAGCTGTTCCACAGGTCTGTTCATCTTCTGGGTCTCTATTATGTTTCAGTGTGTTTTTGTGGATCAAGCTGGTGATTTTGCTTTTGTGGAAGCCGTTGGCTGTCAGTACTTTAGTCAGGGTGCATAGTTCAGTCTTAATGTGTGTCTTGTCTGCCAGGCGTTTGGTTCTGGTAATTAGTGTTTTAGCCACGGAGTTTATCTGTGCTGGGTGGTGGTGGGATTGGGCGTTGAGGTAGCGGTTGGTGTGGGTTTTCTTCTGGTATATGGTGTGTCCTAGTGTGCCATCTGTTTTTTGTAGATTAGTACATCTAGGAATGGTAGTTGTTTGTTTGTTTCTGTTTCCATGGTGAACTTGATTTTGGGGTGTGCGCTGTTTAGGTGTGTTAGGAAATTGTTTAGGTTTTCTTGTCCATGGGGCCAAATCGAATGTGTCATCGATGTATCTTAACCATAGTTTGGGTTTGAGGGTGGCATTGGCCAGGGCTCTGGATTCGAATTCTTCCATGAACAGGTTTGCAATGACAGGTGACAGTGGTGATCCCATGGGAGCTCCTTCTATTTGTTTGTATCTTTGTCCTTTGTATATGAAATATGTGTTGGTTAAGCAGTGTTCTGTTAGTTCCATGAGGTGTTTAGCTGGTTGGTATTTATTTTTGATGATTTCAAGGGTCTCTTTTATCGGGACTTGAGTGAATAGTGAAACCACGTCAAAACTTACAAGCAGATCTTCTTGCTCCACGTGTAGATCTTTGATCATTTCCAAGAAGTGGTATGAGTTTTTACATGAGAAGCTGCTGTTTCAGCATGGGGCTGTAGCTCTTTTGCTAGGTGTTTAGCTAGGTTTTGTAGTGGTGCTCCTCTGGAGCTGACTATGGGTCTGAGAGGTATGCCTTCTTTGTGTATTTTTGGGAGGCCGTATAGTTTGGGGCATCTGGAAGATTTCTCTCTGGGTATGATCATGTGTTGGATCTCTTTGCTTATGTGGCTGGTTATAATTTTCTTCTTGGTTAATTTTTTCAGATATGTGGTTGGGTCAGTGTTTATGGGTTTGTATGTGGAGTCTTGGAGTAGGTCTGTCAATTTTGTTTCGTAGTCTTTTCTGTCCATTACTACAGTGGCATTCCCTTTGTCTGCTGGGAGGATGATTATGCTGCTATCTCTTTTCAGGGTTTGTAGTGCTTTGATTTCATTTTTCTGTAAGTTGTTTTTGGTGGTTTGCTTGTGCATAAGATGTTGGTAACTTGGTGTCTTATTTTATCAGCTTCATCTGTATTTAATTTAGTTAGGCTGGATTCTACTGCACATATGATGGATTCTGTGGGGATTTTTTGGGGTGCTATAGCATAATTGAATCCTTTGGTTAGGACATCTGTTTCTGTTTTGGTGAGTTCTCTGTTGGAAGCGTTGTGCACTAATTGTTTCAGGTGTTGTTGTGAGTTGTTGGGGTTTTCTTGTCATGTTCTAATTTCTTTAATTTTTCAATAATTTTTCCTGTTTGTAAATACCTTCAGAATCAGCTCTCCAAGTTGTAAGTTGTTTTATCTTGTCCCAAAGTAGAGGGTGGATTTTGCTGCTCAGTTCCAGGTGTAGTGCTAGCAAATCTTTGTTTAACTGATCTAATCGGAATCTCTTACTGTGGAGCTCGCTTCGTAGTAAAGCCATTTCAGTTCTTTTCAGGATACGTTTAGTGGCTGCTGTGCTTTGATGAAATGTTAATTTGAAGCAGGTTGGTGTAGTGTTGTTGTCTCTGCAGCTGCGTAGGAATTGGAGGTCTGCACTAAAGGCCTCCATTAAAGCAACACAATGCTGCCAGCCAATCAAGATACAAAAAGAGCCAAAAACAGACAGAAGATATTAGAGACACCAATCAAGCAGAACACAGCAAACTCCGAGACCAATAAACACAGACCAAGACTCCCAACCAATCAGGATGAAGAAAAAACCATTCTGGCACAGCAATAGGCTGCCCCAAATTCAAATCTGAAACTACTGTAAAAGTCTGACTCACAGACGGACACAATACAGAACCTGATGATGGCAGATGAGATTCTGCTGAAACGTTGCTACAACTTTAAAAGAACTACAATGACGTGGGAAAATACCGAACCAAGCCGAACACCATATATATATATATATATATATATATATATATATATATATATATATATATATATATATATATATATATATATATATATGTATGTATGTATGTATGTATGTATATATATATATATATGTATATATATATATATATATATATATATATATATATATATATATATATATATATATATATATATATATACACACACACACACACACACACACATATATATAGATATAGATATATATATAGATATATATAGATATATATAGATGTGGATCTTTGGTTATTCGGGTTTTCTCCCGCGTAAGATTGGAAGTATCTAGGCAACGTTTCGATGAAGTCTCATTCATCATCTTCAGGCTTCTGTCTTCAGCTCTGTGCTTCTCAGAGTGATGTGAGCTTGCAGCTGCTTCTTCCTTTTAACTGCTAGTGGGGGTGTGACTTGATTGGGTGGGGGCTTGGCTGTGTTCTGATTGGCTGGGGGTGTGTTCTCATTGGTTGGGGTTTGAATAACCAAAGATCCACATACAAATACCATGGAACCTCAGAAAACATATATATAGATATAGATATAGATATAGATATAGATATAGATATAGATATAGATATAGATATAGATATAGATATAGATATAGATAGATAGATAGATAGATAGATAGATAGATAGATAGATAGATAGATCTATCTTTGGTTATTCGGGTTTTCTCCCGCGTAAGATTGGAAGTATCTAGGCAACGTTTCGATGAAGTCTCATTCATCATCTTCAGGCTTGTGTCTTCGGCTCTGTGCTTCTCAGAGTGATGTGAGCTTGCAGCTGCTTCTTCCTTTTAACTGCTAGTGGGGGTGTGACTTGATTGGGTGGGGCTTGGCTGTGTTCTCATTGGTTGGGGGTTTGAATAACCAAAGATCCACATACAAATACCCGCGAGAACCTCAGACAACATATATATAGATATAGATATAGATATAGATATAGATATAGATATAGATATAGATATAGATATAGATATAGATAGATAGATAGATAGATAGATAGATAGATAGATAGATAGATAGATAGATAGATAGATAGATAGATCTATCTTTGGTTATTCGGGTTTTCTCCGCGTAAGATTGAGTATCTAGGCAACGTTTCGATGAAGTCTCATTCATCATCTTCAGGCTTGTGTCTTCGGCTCTGTGCTTCTCAGAGTGAAGCACACTCTGAGAAGCACAGAGCCGAAGACACAAGCCTGAAGATGATGAATGAGACTTCATTGAAACGTTGCCTAGATACTTCCAATCTTACGTGGGAGAAAACCCGAATAACCAAAGATCCACATACAAATACCCGCGAGAACCTCAGAAAACACACACACACACACACACACACACACACATATATAAGCCCTACTCCCAAAATAAGCCCCAGTTACGATTGTCAGCCAAACAGATTCATGTAGAGGGCCACATTTCCCCCAAAACAAGACCTAACTGGAAAATAAGTCCTAATGTATCTTTTGGAGCAATAATTAATATAAGACCCAGTCTTATTTTGGGGGAAACACGAGTCTGTTCTAGCCTCCAGCCCTCTAACCATCTTTGTTGCTCTTCTCTGCACTCTAAAAGGAGTCTCAACATCTCTCTGTCCCCTCCTATCATTCCATCTCTGTCAGGGATAATTAAGTCCAGTGTTAGATCCAAGCTAACCAGAAAGCGAGAAAAGTGCGCTTTGAAGTCAACTGTGTCACAACACACAGCTTGCCAGGATCATGCAAGAGATCAAAGGAAGCTGTGCAACAGAAGAGGAGATAAGCCAACTTTTGCTCATCAACTTCAAAGCTATTCCTTATCAGGGGAACCTCCCTGGCTTTCTTCTCTTTGTGGAAGGAGAAAAGCCAGCAAAAATTGCCCTCGGGGTATCATCCACCCAATAGCGAATCTCCTCTATTATCTCCAGTCCACATGAAGGTTGAGTGTGTGCCAGTGGCAAGTAGTAACTGGTCCACATTTGCTACATGCCCAGGAATTGTACAAGATCTTCCGTCTTCTCAATGCTCAGTAAAACAGAATCGCACAACAGCAGCAAATCTGTTCTATAATCTTACCGCTGAAGTTCAGAAATGTGAATACCAGAGGTTGGTATTTTCTGATTCATAAAGGGTTAAAGCAGTCAAAGGCAATGTTTAGGCTGGTGGGAACCTTTGGGAGCAAAGATATTGTGGGAAGCCCCTGCCCCCCACCCCCAAAAAACAAAATATTTTGGGAAATATTAACAAAAGGAAGAATATTATATTTCCCTAGAGGAGAAATGGAGCGACATGTCTTAGAGGCAGAAAAGCAGCCCCCGAGTGTTTCTTAATAGCCCACAACACAGCAAATGCCAGCACTTGAGGAGATAAAGAGCTTATTGAAAGAGGAAACCAACTATCTAGAAGGCTCTATTCATAAGCAAAGCAGACACCGCAGGCAGAAATCCATTCAAGACAGGATATTTTGAAACTCCTCGCAGCAAAGTTTGACAGCTAAGAACAGCAGAATGGTAGGATTAGAACAAGCAGGCCCTCACCCAAGGTCCAACACAGGACGAAAGCCATTAGCCGCAATTGGAATTGCCCAACGCCCTTTCAGTACACAAGCCGTGTTCATTACACAACCCCCTCAAAGCTCCAGATCTCAGTGTAGCCCCTCAACTGCTTTGATTCCCCTCCCCCCAATTATCCTTGGTCCTCTAGCCTTCTGCTTTGTGCATCTAGATCAGGGATCCTCAAAACTTGGCAACTTTAAGACTTGTGGACTTCAACTCTCAGAATTCCTCAACCAGCATAGCTGGCTGGGGAATTCTGGGAGTTGAAGTCCACAAGTCTTAAAGGTGCAAAGGTTGGATACCCCTAACCTAGACCAATATTGTTGGAAGAAAAATCCATCTGGTTCAGTCCCAAGCTGGGAGAAAGATACTGGAAACAATATGGAGGCTGATTAGAAAGATAGGTTTATTGATGAAGAGGAACCACCAGAGTTCTGAGGCAGCTGAGCGACTGGTTGAATGAGTGGGTGGATATTTATAGGTTTCTGTGAAGTTTGAACTGTCCAGAGGTATTTCACGAGAAGAGTACTCCATCCCTTTACTTACAATAGAATACCTCATGCCACCAGCCTTGAAATTTTGAACCTAGGCAAATTAGAACTACACTGTCTATGGTCTGACTACACAAAATTGTCTACTACAACGTCCTACCTGTCAATGACTACTTCAGCTTCAACCACAACACCACACGGGCAAACAATAGATACAAACTCAAGGTAAACCGCTTCAAACTCGATTGCAGAAAATACGACTTCAGCAACAGAGGGGTCATTGCCTGGAACTCACTCCTGACTCTGTTGTTACATCCTCAAACCCCCAAAACTTTAACCTTAAACTATCTACTGTGGACCTCACTCCATTCCTAAGAATCCTGTAAGGGGGCGTGCATAAGCGCACCAGCGTGCCTACCGTCCCTGTCCTACTGCTCCCATTTATTCATACTCATTTATTATGTATATACTTATACCCGCTTATACTTATAGGTTTATATGTTATGTTCATACTTATACTTGTTTTCTCATACATGCTTGACAAACAAAGCAAATAAAATAAATAAATAAATATAAAATATAAAATAAAATCTTCCACTGTGTGAGGTTCTTGCATCAAAGCGATCAAGGAATGTCTTTCTGGAGGACAACCAAGATAAGAGATGCATCACAACGGCGCAGAGGAACTGAACAAGAATCATCCGATGCTTCAGAAGAACAAAAGAACTTGCACATCTACCATGGCCCCCAAAGACCATCCAGCTGGTCTGCTCAGCCTCTTCCTCCTTGCACCTCACCGATCAGCCTGCCAATCAATTGGCACGTGTAAGCTTGGCTGCTTACACCCTCCGTGCTATGTTTTTTGGGGGTTGGCTGCCTTGGCCTTGGACAAATGAATAGCCCCCTTGTTGGAGCTGAATTCGCTGCCATGTCGCTGTCAGCTTTTGAGTCCGTTGCTTTATTTTCGTTTAGAAAAGCGATTGCAAGGCGGGAGGGAAGGAGGGGTGGAAAGAGCTTGGGGGGGAGGGAGAGAAATTAAATAGGCCTTTTATCAATGCGGTTTAAATAGACGTGGCATTACAGGGCTCTTTGTATATAACACGATGCATTTTAGCATCCCGGTTCCCATAAGAGATTGCTTTCCTGGAATGAAATAATAGCTCCCATATTTTTAATTTATGGTGCCATAAATAAGGTGGCATACAACCTAGCTAAGAACAACACTGAATTTTATTCCTCCTCTGAATGTCTCCTTTGAGTCTCAGATGACCCAGGCTTGTTCTGATGGGGGCCGAGGGGAGTTTTTTCCCCATTCTTCCCTCCCCACCCCAAATTTTCTATGAAACCCCATGCTAATGATTTCAATGGCCCCTCTCTTCCTTCACCTCTCTTCAGGGGTGGGATTCTACCAGTTCACACCTATTCACTAGAACCGGTTGTAAACATTCTAAGCAGTTCGGAGAACCGGTTGTTAGAAGAAATGACTGGCCTAATCCTGTAAGGAAGGCAGGAAGGAAACATTCTGGTGTTGCTTACAGAAACTGCCTCTCCGTTAAGCCTTATTACATTCTTGGCAGGACTAGACTTCCTGTCTCAGGAACTTCTCTGGAGTTTTTTTCCCCTCCTTTGCTGGTACTTTGCTTGTGTGGAGTGACCATTCAAAGTTACAATGGCACTGAAAAAAGTGACTTAGGGCCGTTTTTCACACTTACGACTGTTGCAGCATCCCCACAGTCATGAGAAGCCAGGCAAGGAGAGATGCGTACCTCGATGTGAGTGATGTTGAGTTGGCCACGCCCACCCAGTCACATGACCAACAAGCCACGCCCACCAACTAAGCCACGTCCACAGAACAGGTTGTTAAAATTTTGAATCCCAACCCTGCCTCTCTTACTACGTGTGCAAAAAAAGCCGCCTTGGTCTGACCTTTTCAGGTGACAGGCTAAGCTAGGCCAGGTTTCGCAAGGCTTTTCAGCACCGAGTGCCCAAACAGGAGGGGGGACACCAAAAAGTGAAAGAGCAGCTCCCCGATGCGCACATGTATACTGGCCACCTGGTCCTCCGGTTTCTGGTGCACATGTGTGTGTGTGAAGACCAAGCTGGTTGGCGTGCATGCATGCACCAGAAACCGGAAGCTCAGCTTCCCGGTGCGCGCATGCATGCCAGGGAGCTGCTGTTGGGTTTCCGGTCCTCCCGCGCATGCAAAGACCAGCTGGCTGGTGCAGAAGAAACGAGTGACGGCTGGCGTGTCCAGAGAGATGGCTCTGCGTGCCACTTCCAGCATGCATGCCTTAGGTTCGCCATTTTATTTTTATTTCAAGTAATCCCCAATAAAATTAAGTAAAAAATTCTTCGAAGATTTAAACCGACTAATTAGCGACCTTTATCTGGTTAGGGGAAAAAGCCACGGATCAAACTGAAAATGTTACAGGACAGTAAAAGTAAAGGAGGATTTGGACTGCAAGCTCCATTCTTTGTGTCATTGGAAACTTCATAGAGTCATAAGGCTGGAAGGGACCTCAAGAGGTCTTCTAGTCTAACCCCCTGCTGCTTATGACAAGAGCCTCATACCATCCCAGTCAAATGAATGTCCAGTCTATTTTTGAAAACCTCCAGTGATGAAGCACCTACAACTTCCCCTGATTAATTATTCTCACTATCAAGAAATTCCTCCTTAGTTCTAGGTTGCTTCTCTCCTTGACTAGTTTCTTATCCCGCCGTCAGGCGCTTTGGGAAGTAAGCGAATTCCCTCTTCTCCGTGACTAGCCCTGAAGTACTGGAAGAGAGTTATCATGGCCCCCTTAATCCATCTCTTCAACAGGTTAGACATCCCTAGTTCCCTCAACAGTTCATCATATGATTTAGCCTCCAGACCTTGGATCATTTCTCTGGCTCTTTTCTGGAGCCCCATGCAAAGCACATGAATGGCTGCAAACAGGTTTACTCTGCACTGTGTTTGAACTGGGGTGTGGGAACACCACTGCTTTTCAGTAAAAGGCTTTACAAATAAAATGCAAATCATGTGCGGTGCACATTTAAAAAAAAAAAAAGAATGCAAATGTTCTGCCAGCACAGTTTTAATCAGCAGCACAAGAAAAAGAGGGTTCAATTTCCCTTCTCTAGCTGGCTTCCCTAATTGCCTTTGGTTGTCAGAAGAAAGTTGCAAATTGTGATAAGGTGCCACAACCGCCACGGTGCAACCCAGAATGTCAGGTGTGCAAATTGGGAAGAACTGAACCATTCCCCTTCATTGATATCACAAAGGTTTTGAGGTGAGGTGACAGATACGATTCGTATGAAACAGTGGATCTGTGGGCAGGTCCTTAAGTGAATCACTATGATTGTGAAGTGAATCCAGCTTCCCGCATTGACTGTCCTTGTTGAAAGCCCTCTGGCCACATTGCAGGTGGCAATCAGGTGACCCTTGGAGGCTGCAGCTGCCATAAATACATGCCACTTGCCAAGTGCTCAAATCGTAACCACATCACGGGACCATGGGATGCTACGACAGTCATAAGAGCAAGTACTGAAGTCAGTAAGCACTTTTATCAGTACCGTCACAACTTCGAAGGTCACTTACATGAATCTGTCAGGCTCAAGAAACCAGGGTAGACGTCAAAAGTACTATGAGTTTATTTCATGCTATCTATAGAGAGGGCATGGTGGCTCAGTGGCTGAGATGCTGAGCTTGTCGATCAGAAAGGTCCGCAGTTCGGCGGTTCGAATCCCCAGTGCCGCGTAATGGAGTGAGCTTCCATTCCTTGTCCCAGCTTCTGCCAACCTGGTGGTTTGAAAGCACATAAAAAGTGCAAGTAAAAGAACAGGGACCCCTTTGGTGGGAAGGGAACAGCATTCCGTGTGCCTTCACAGCCGTTTAGTCCTGCCAGCCACATGACCATGGAGACATCATCAGACAGCGCTGGCTCTTTGGCTTTGTAATGAAGATGAGCACCACCCCCTAAGAGCCAGAAATGACTAGCAGGTATGTGCGAGGGGAACTTTCACCTTTACCTTTTATAGACAAGAATCTGAACTACTAACGGTCAAGTCAAATTGGTGCTAGATAAGGGTCAATGGAATTCATGGGAGGCTGGTCTCTTGTGGGAGCAGAACAACTCCTCCAAACTGATGACACATTTGACACTGACCATAGATTCACCCTGGTCCTCTGTCTGTCTTTCCTCCTGTCTCGCAAGGCCATTCTCACATACTATTACAGCCAGTGCTGAAAGAGGGAGACTATACGGGAAGAACAGGCAGAGCCTGAGGATGGAGTCAAGAGAGTAATCAGCCTAGAATCGTTACATTTCCATAAACCAGGGGTGTCAAACTCGATATCATTGAGGGCCGCATCAGGGTTGTGTTTGACTTCGGGGGGGCAGGGAGCGTGGCCAGCATGACATCACTCATGTTGGTGAGTGCCTGTGGTGGACCAAGCTCTCTGCCCGTGAAAACGGGCTCCCAAGGTCCATTTTTGGCTGCGACGGTCTCCTGCAACCCTCTGCCAGTGAAAATGGAGCTTGGGAGGTGTTAGGATATACACCCTAGCAGAACGTGCAACGGTAGTCAGTCAGGCAGGCAGATATGTGAGATAAACGTTGTTGTAGTTTACACTCAGTAAAACAGATACACAGTGCTAGTTAAATAGTTTATTCCAGTAAGATTGTTAGCATAGTCAAACAGTCCATATATCATACACTAAGTTCAGTATATCTCTTTAAACTAAGTTAGGTAACCATGTTATTCCTAACAGGAGGACCATGCGCCGGTCCTTCGGTCTTTCCAGGGAGGCCCCATGGGCCAGATCTAAGCACCCCATGGGACAGATCTGGCCCCCAGCCTTGAGTTTGACACCCCTGCCATAAACAATCTAAGTCTTGAATTCTGTTAACTCTTATCTAACACCAGTTTAGTGCTGGCTGTTAGTTGGTTAGATTCTTGCGTATAACCCTGAGCAATAAATCAAATTAACTGGAACTGAAAGTGTGGCTCTGGTTCTTCGTGCCTGACAGGGACTGGCCCAAGGTCACTCAACTGGCCTAGTGCCTAAGGTAGGACTAGAACACAGGTGACCTAGCCTTAGGTGACACAGGGCCTTAGCCACTAGATCATTATCTAGGCCAGGGGTCTTCAACTTTGGCCACTTTAAGACTTGTGGACTTCAACTCCCAGAACTCCACAAATGTTAAAGTGGCCAAGGTTGGAGACCCCTGATCTAGGCTATGACTTTTCCTCGTGTCTCCAAAAGCCCATTTCCACATTCCATTACAGGATGTGCCAATCAGTGGTGGTATTCCACCGGTTCGGCCTGGTTCGGCTGACCCAGTAGCGGTGACGAGCAGTGGAACTGGTTATTTATTTATTTATTTATTTTATTTGGTTTGTCAATTGCTTACAAGATAATAGGTATAAGTAAAAACATAGTTATGAATACATGAAATGGGTACATATAAGAAAAACAAAAGAAACAATAGGACAGGGACGGTAGGCATGTTGGTGTGCTTATGCGCACCCCCTACAAACCTCTTAGGAATGGGGTGAGGTCAATAGTAGACAGTCTAAGGTTAAAAGTTTTTGGGGTTTGGGGAAAAAACCCACAGAGTCAGGTAGAGTATTCCAGACATTGACCACTCTGTTGCTGAAGTCGTATTTCCTGCAGTCAAGTTTGGTGCGATTGACCTTGAGTTTGTATCTCTTGTGTGCTCTTGTGTTGTTATGATTGAAGCTGAAGTATTCATTGACAGGTAGGACATTGCAATGTATGATTTTATATACTATACTTAGATCGGACCGAAGGCGGCGTAGTTCTAGGTTTTCTAGGTCTAGAATTTCAAGTCTGGTGGCTTAAGGTATTCTGCAACGAGTAGAGGAGTGGAGAACTCTCCTTGTGAAATATTCCTGGACTTTCTCAACTGTGCTGGTTCTCTCCACCGCTCTGCTGTTGGGCCCACCCGCCTGCCTGGGATCCCATATTCTTCTTTTGAAGCTCAGCTGTTTTGCGGGACCCAGCAGAGTGTTGCGCAGCAGTTGCCCGAAGCATACAGGAGAGTACAAAGCACACCCACCAAGCCACGGCCACTGAACCGGTGGTATAAAACATTTTGAATCCCACCACTGGTGCCAATGTCTGTCCTTTAATCGGACCTGTTAAATTCTCTTTGGCTTCCCATACAGGTCGTCCTCAACTTACAACCACAACTGAGCCCCAAACCTATGCTGCTAAGCGAGACATCTGTTATGTGAGGGTTTTTTTGCCCCATTTTGCAACCTTTCTTGCTACAGTTGTGAAGCGAATCACTGCCGTTGTTAAGTCAGTTCCACGATGGTTGAGTGAATCTGGCTTCTCCATTGACTTTTTTGCTGATAGTCTCAAACGATCCTGGGACAGACACTGCCACCCTCATGAGTCAGTTGCCAAGCATCTGAATTCTGACCACATGGCCACAAGGATGCTGCAACAGTCATCCGAGTGAAAAATAGTCATACATCCCTTTTTTTTTCAGCACTGTTGTGATTTCCAAGGATCACTTAAAAAATGGTTATAAGTGGAGGAATATCTGTACTTCTTGTGAGTCCTAAAAGGATCCCACTGAAAGGAACGTCTCAGGGGTTATTTTTTTTCTTTTCTGGACTGGGAAATGTCTCAGCCAGGAAGCTTGGGAAAAAACAGAACCAGTTCAAAAAAGTAACCTCAGTCCCGTCTTCAGTAACATTTGGATTCAAAGTCAGCTCAAGAATAACCCCAAGAGAATTTTTGGGGAAAATATTGCTGTACATGCCGGGAATAAAGCAGGGGGGGGGAGAGAAATACTTTGCAATGGAAGTGTTTATGGAGATTCTCAGTCTTCCAGGTCCTGGTTGTCCCAAAGGTGCTTTTTTTCAAGAGGCAACTGCATTTTCTGTTTTTTTGTTTTTTGTTTTCTTTGAAGATGTTTCGCTTTTCATCCAAGAAGCTTCTTCAGCTCTGACTGGATGGTGGGGAATGGAAGGATTTATATTCCTTGCAGACAGCTGGTCATTTGCATCCTTTTAGAGGGTTGTTGAGGTCACTTGGAGGTTTATCTGTGTCTTCAGGGTCACCTAAGTGGTGCTCCTGGTTCCTGTAGCCTGAATTTTTTTCTCCTCTGGAAATCCATTCCTTATTCCCACACGATTCCAAGGGTGTTCATCCCAAATTGTATAGCTAAAAGTCTGTAGAGATTCTTAGTCCTCCAGGTCATGGTTGCTCTAAAGGTGCTTTTTCAGGAAGCAACTGGACTTTCTGGTTTTTTCTTTGAAGACATTTCGTTTCTCATCCAAGAAGCTTCTTCAGCTCTATCTGGATGGAAGGGAATGGAAGGATTTATAGTCCTTGTGGACAGCTGGTCGTTTGCATCCTTTTAGAAGGTTGTTGAGGCCACTTGGAGGTTTATCTCTCCTCAGGGACACCTGAATGATGCAAATAGATATTGGGAAAGGACTGTGTTGTGGAACTGAGCTTTTTGCAGGATGTTTTCTGCCCTGTGTCCCCTTCACTGTTGAAGTCAGTCGCAGGCCGTTGAGGATGATGCGTCTCTGCTCTCTGCATCTCAAACTGAAGTGCAAATGGTTCCTGTAGTCTGCAATTTTTCTGGAAACCCGTTCATACTCCTGCACCATTCGAAGGGGATTCATCCCAAAGCCTTTCTATTTCTCCAAAGTTCTCTTCCCCAAAAACCCAAAGGTGCTTTTTCAGGAGGCAACTGGACTTTCTTGTTTTTTTCCTTGAAGAGGTTTTGCTTCTCATCCAAGAAGCTTCTTCGGTTCTGACTGAATGGTGGAGAGTGGAAGAACTGAAGAAGCTTCTTGGATGAGAAGTGAAACATCTTCAAGGGAAAAAAACCAAAGTCCAGTTGCCTCCTGAAAAAGCACGTTTGGATTTTCAGGGGAAGAGAACTTCGGAGAAATAGAAAGGCAGATTTCAACTTGGCATTAACAGGAAGTGGTTTGATAGTGCAGAGGTCTCCAAACTTGGCAACTTTTAAGACTTTGAGAAAGCTGGCTGAGGAATTCTGGGAGTTGAAGTCCACAAGTCTTAAAGTTGCCAAGTTTGGGGACCCCTGATATAGAGGATCAATGCTAACCAGTGGAGGTCTGATGGCTGCTTACACAAAATCCTTACACAACGATAAACCTTCTTAAACAGATGGCACATCCTTTTGTTAGAAAATAAAAACAATCTATTAATGAACCCGTCCATTCTTCCCTTTCAAAATTTACCAGTGTTGCTTTTCTAATGTCCCTGCCTGTCTTTACTCTTTTACTTTGCTTCTTTGGGTCAAATCATTCTTGCCAGGATAATTGGCTTTTTATTGTGGGCTTTTGAAACTGGGCTTGCGATGCAATTCAGACAAGGCAAGGGGTCAAAGGTGGCATGGCGGCAGCAGCTTGCCCATCTTAATCCCAGAACCAACCCCAAATCTCCATGGATCAGTTCCCCTTTGACAATCTTTACGAAAGCATTGAGCGTCGCCAACATTTCCTCTGAAAAATGGAGGCTCCGGTGAAACTGGTGTAACAAAAACAGCCACATTTTAAACGTAGGAAAAACCTAAAGAGATCGTTGTTGGTTTCAGAAAAAGCAGGCACAGCAACACACCTCTGTGTATTAATGATTCACCTGTGGAGGAAATTAGCAGCGTCATGTTTCTGGGTTGAAGCTAATAAGTTGGCTAGTTTGTTTAGTGATGATTTGAAGCTTCAACAATACTGAAAAAAGTGACTTATGACCATTTTCCCACTTGTGACCATTGCAGATTCCCCCTGGTCATGTGATTTGCATTTACAGTCAGATGCTGGATAACTGACTCATATTTATTATTATTG
The DNA here is from genome assembly GCF_049901735.1 of Notechis scutatus. Lineage (NCBI taxonomy): Eukaryota > Metazoa > Chordata > Lepidosauria > Squamata > Elapidae > Notechis > Notechis scutatus. The sequence continues at coordinate 18,735,828 of NC_142017.1, forward strand.
TTGTTGCTGTTCTTGTTGTTAGTGGTTAATCTTTAGTGAGATTCACAGCCTTTGGGGCTGGTTGGTAACTCAACAGCTCGAGTCCTAACCAAGAACCTAGAAACTGTTCAAATAGCATCGGAGGATATAAGCTGTTCCAAGTAGGATGGTTTTTTGTAGACTCAGGGTATTCAAGTCTGATAAATTCGGGATTTCCAAATAGTGAGGCAGCCCTTTAGGTATTGCTCCAAGGGCTCCAATTACAATTGGGATAACACAGGATTTCTTTTTCCAAAGTCACTCAACTTCAATTTGTAAGTCCCGATACTTTATGATTTTTTCTTGCTGCGTGTCTACAATTCGTGCATCACCAGGTATTGCAATGTCAATGAACCAAACCTTTTTCTTTTGAACTATTGTTATGTCAGGTGTGTTGTGAGCCAAATACCTGTCCTTCTGAATTCTGAAGTCCCACAAGATCTTGACTTTTCCATTTTCCAGAACCTCCTCAACCTGATGTTCCCAGTAGTTGTTACTATACTCAAATCCAAACTTTTGGCATAGTTTCCAGTGAATGATTTTAGCATCTCAGTTATGGCATTCTAAGTAGTCAGTTTGTGAAATTTTGCTGCATCCACTGATTAAATGGTCAACTGTTTCATCTTTCTCATTACAGAGGCGGCATTTGCTGTTGGTGGTGACATGCTAAATCTTTGCCTTCATGCAATTTGTGGCTAAGGCTTGTTCTTGAGCTGCCAAAATAATAATAATAATAATAATAATAATAATAATAATAATAATAATAATAATAATAATAATAATAATATTATATTTTCCTTCCAAATTTGTAGTGAACATTACATAGTCTGTTTACTTTTACTCTATACAAAATCTTGATAACAATGATATTAATTCAGCATCCATAATAATACTCTTTCCGTTTACATTGTAATTATAATGTATTATATTTTGTGGCAGAATGTAAAATAGTGTTTTTCCAATTCCTACTTTCTATGTCTTATTACTAGCCTCTACCAGTGGCCCTAATTAAATCATGAGCTTCGAGCCAAGCTTCAAAAACTTCAAAGCGTTTATTAGGAGCTAACATGTTGGTGTGGCCTTGTGTAACCGATTCTAAAACACGTAATTCACTGTCACCCTTGACCCTAGTTTTCCCCCCACCCCTCTGGGTATATCATAATTCATATTCTCCAACAAAACGCGTTCATAGCCAAGAGTCATCAATCACATTCTTCAATTAGAGATTTGCGCGGCAGAAACTGCGGTCGCTTAGTTGTAATCTTTGCAAAATGTGAATGGAATGCACTTTTGATTCCAAACTGTTGTACGACTCTTTCAAACTCCCCCACCCTGCCACTTTCTGTTCCTGGTGTCAGAGTGTCATGAACTGGAATAGAGCATGGTAACAAGGTCAGCCAACGAATAGGCAGAGCAACTAAATCAGCTAATGAGGATAGTTTGGAAACCGAAACTAGAAGTAGTCTAGGTGTGGTTCTTCGTTAAGCTCTGCAACTCTGCAGCTATGTGAAGCTCTGAGTCTGTCTACTGAAGATGAAACTAACTTGCTTGCTGAATACTGGAGCTCTGCTCTGAACTTGCAACATGTTTCTGTTTGAGTTTGCTCCGTGTTGGAGAAATCTACACTGGTTTGTAAAATTGACCTACTATGTTTATAAAGACGTTAAATGAAGCCATCAGCCATCTGTGTTTATTTTTTCTGGTGCTGAATTATCGCTGTGAAAACTCTCAATACCTGGCAGCTCTAAAGCAGGCATAGAAATGTTTTATGAGTTGACAGTAGTGAGGAAAGTCGTAAAATGGGACCGAACGTGCTTAACAAATTCCTCACTTAGCAGTATAAACTTTGGGCTCTGTTGTAGTCGAAAGTTGAGAACTGCATTTTGTTATCTTCTCCAGTTCTTTCTATTCTCTCCTGCTGTCTCCAGATACTGTCATGTCCCCTGTTCATTATTATTTTTGCTTCTGACTGCTCCTAGAAGATTTATTTCTGCTGCCCTCGTGGGAAACGAGGCTTTCTGCTGAGGTTTTGAAGGCAGAAAAGTAAGCCAAGAGCATCAAATAGACTATTTTCTGTTTAAATATGTATATTGGAGAGGGTCTATTTTAGTTAATTCTTCAGGAGGACCAGGAACATCTGGCATAGTTATGCCAGTGTTTCTCAATCTCAGCTATTTTAAGATGGGTGGACTTCAGCTTCCAGAATTCCCCAGCTGGCCAAGGAATTCTGGGAGCTGAAGTCCACCCATCTTCAAATATGTCAACCTTGAGAAAACACAGTGTTACACAATTGTACAAGAGAATTGAGTAGAATAGTTATTTGTAACTGGACACAAAGATTTGGGCGGGGGGGAGAAAAATATAATACCTTGTCCCGAGGATTTTAAGATTTGAATTTTCTTTCTTCTTTTTCTTAGCAAATGTTGTGGAAGATATACCTGGTTCCCAGGTGCACCGCACAGATCTGTGTGTCAATGTTAGTATCATACGAGTGCCTTCAACCTGAGTATGCAAAGTTAATTTTTAAGAATCATCTTCACTTGTTTTGGTTAAATAGATATCAAACAAGCAAATCCAGAACCAAATCCAAACTGAATAGAATAGAATTCTTTATTGGCCAAGTGTGATTGGACACACAAGGAATTTGTCTTGGTGCAAACCTAGATTTAAGAAGAAATTCCCTGGCAGTGTGAACAATTAATCAGTGGAACGTCTTGCCTCTAGAAATTGTGGATGCTCCAACATTGGAGCTTTTCAAAAATAGACCGGACAGCCAATTCTCCACAATGGTATAAAACCTCAACCAGTATAAAGGATAAAAGGAAAAAAAAATCAGTTAAACCTGTTTCATTTTCTTTGGATTTAGATTTCTATGTATTGTTCTGGCATGGGACAGGCTAAATTAAAAATTAGGCAAAACCCAAAGCAACAGGATTTGCAACACATTGCATTGTGGTATTTGTCAATATTAAAAGAACAACAGAGTTGGAAGGGACCTTGGAGGTCTTCTAGTCCAACCCCCTGCTTAGGCAGGAAACCCTATACCATTTTCAGACAAATGGCTGTCCAGTCTCTTCTTAAAAACTTTCAGTATTGGAGCATTTACAACTTCTTGGAGACTTTGGAGAATAGCTTGGCTCTCTCTTCTTTATGGCAACCCCTGAGATATTGGAACACTGCTATCACGTCTCCCCTTTTCATTAGACTAGACATCCCCAATTCCAGCAACCGTTCTTCGTATGTTTTAACCTCCAGTCCCCTAATCATCTTTGTTGCTCTTCTCTGCATTCTTTCCAGAGTATCCACAGTATTGTTGTTGGTATCTATCAATATTGGTATGAGTAGTTAATTTTCTGCTGTTGCTTTGTTGTTGTTTTGCAAATGGTCAAGGACTTTTGTGCATTTTATTTATTTTATTTATTTATTTATTTATTTTATTTGCCAATTGTTTACAAGATAATAAGTATAAGTGTATACATAGTTGTGAATACATGAAATGGGTACATATAAGAAAAATAAAAGAATAAGGGAAACAATAGGACAGGGACGGTAGGCACGTTGGTGCGCTTTATGCACGCCCCTACAGACCTCTTAGGAAAGGGGTGAGGTCAATAGTAGACAGTCTAAGGTTAAAGTTTTGGCCCAAATGCTGAAGGTAATTTTTTTTTTTCTGGTGTATCGCTAAATGTCTATGGATATTCTCAGTCTCCAGGTCATGGTTGCTTCTTTCTGGTGTTTTGAAAAAATTATAATTATTCTTAAGGTTATATTTCCGTAATCCTGGTGTGTTTTGTGTGTGTGCGTGCATGTGTATATTTGTATAAATCGCTTTTTTCCTTTCCTTTTAAATTAGATTGTTTTTTTTTAAAAAAAAAAATACATTTCGCCTGAATCCTTCTTATAAAGTTGGCCTCTGCTCCACCTTCAGTACCAACCACAACTGCCTGAACAGCAATTCTCTGCTCCTTTACTTTCTAAAAAGCAAACAAACAAACTGAATTATGTTTTAGAGAGATCTTGAAATGATTTGAAACCCGTATCCAATGGCAAAAAAAGAGGGTTGGGGGGGGAAGAGAGGGAAAAAAATCACAGCAAAACAGCGGTAAAGTATGATCATTGCAGAATTAGAGAAAATTGCTGTTTCTCAATGAAGGCCTTTGATATGCTGCTGCAGAAATTTAGGAGCTGCGTCTGAGAATGAAGTAAATAAGTAGGAATTATCAGGGCATCTCAGATCTTTGAGGAATGGCATGCCCTAATCCTCCTGGAGAAGCAACTGTTTCATTTTCTCCTTGCTTTTCATCTGGGATAGCTGGCTGGAGTTCATTTTTACTCCGTTTGATCCAAAATTGGTATTTTTGTTCTGGCCCAGAATTTTACAATGTTTTGGGCTTTTGGCAACAAGAGCCATTGCAAATCAAAGACAACCATTTTTTTTTAATTAAAGGGAACAACCGACTTTTCCACCAGATTAAACAAAATATATCTGATGCTTGCCATCTCTTCTCCACTTTCAGAAGATTTATCTAAAATGAGGGAAGTCTCTCCCTTTTTTAAACTTGTTTCAGCAACTATTAAAGCAGGGATAATGTTACAGGTAGTCCTTTACATACAATTCATTTATTAACCGTTCGAAGTTACAACGGCACTATAAAAGTGACTTATGACCATTTTTTATCCTTATAGCACATACACTTATACAGTATATTGCTTCACAGTGCTTTACAGCCCTAAGTGGTTTACAGAGCCAGCCTCTTGCCCCCAACAATCTGGGTCCTCATTTTACCCACCTCGGAAGGATGGAGGGCTGAGTCAATCTTGAGCTGGTCAGGATTGAACTGCTGGCAGTGGGCAGAATTAGCTTATATTACTGCATTTCTAACCAGAAATAAAGAAGGAAGGAAGGAAGGAAGGAAGGAAGGAAGGAAGGAAGGAAGGAAGGAAGGAAGGAAGGAAGGAAGGGCAATAGCACTAGCCCTTAGACTTATATACTGCTTCACAGTGCTTTTACAGCCCTTTCTAAGCAGTTTACAGAGCCAGCCTCTTGCCCCCAACAATCTGGGTCCTCATTTTACCCACTCGAAAGGACGGCTCAGTCAACGTTGAGCCTGGTGGGATTTGAACTGCCAAAATGCAGACAGCCGGCAGTCAGCAGAAGTAGCCTGCAGTACTGCACTCTAACCACTGTGCCACTGTGGCTCATCTGTCCGTTGCAGCATCCCTGTGGTCATGTGATCAAAATTCAGGTGCCTGGCAACTAACTCATAACTACAACAGTTGCGCGGCCCTGGCAAGTTGGGGTGGATGTCAGAATTTGGAAACTGGGTCACAAGTAGCTTTTGGGGTGTCTGCCATAACTTGGAATGGTCTCTAATGGTTGTCAGTTGAGTATTGCCTGTATTCCTGACCCAAACCAAACACACTGCACCCTTTTGCTTGGCTTGGCCTTCGTTCTTTCTTTCTTTTTTTTATTTTCAAAATTGACGTGTTGCCCATCGTGCCTCAAGGCAAGTCTAGGCGGAGTATGGTTTAATACACGATTTGTGGTTTGGTGTGTTGTGCAAACCCCAGCCATGGCTCAAATGATGGCTTAGTGTCAGAAGCGAACCTGTTTCGGTACTTGAGGGAATCTAGATGCTAATCTTCCCAAGCCAGGAGCCCTGGAGAGAAAGCAGGAAGATCAAAGAGAAAGGAATGTAATTTCTGATTGAATTGCGCGTAAGCTAGCTTAAGTGCCCATCTTCAAGGGGGCTGAGCCTAGGAGATTCCTTACAAAGGAATCCTTGCATGCTTAATATGCAGAAATAAGCCCTACTATTTAGAGCTTACTGCTTTGGTAAGATTACTACTTTAGTGAGCTTGCCTATTACCACAGGGTTAGCAAAGCTAGTCCAAAAAGACTTCTCTCTTTTAAGCGTGCATAAGTGCACCAACGTGCCTACCTACCGTCCCTGTCCTATTGGGTTTTTTTCTATTTTGCTTACATGTATCCATTTCATGTATTCATAACTATGTTTATACTTATGCCTGTTATCTTATAATCGCTTGACAAAATAAATAAACAAAAATAAATAAATAAAATAAAAAATAAAAAATCCGGAGCTTCCAGAGGATCACTTTTTCTCTCTCTGCTGGTAGCTCAGCCGTTTCCCGCCCTACAACGGGCCGGTCTCCAGAGATCCTTGAAGGGATTCTGTAGAGCCACTCAGGATCCTTGGAAACCTTTTTGGAAGAGCGGGTGTCAAGTGTGGAGTAGGGGTGGGCTTGCCCAATTTGTCCCCCATCCCAGGTGGCTATCCGAAACAGCTGCTTCGATCCAACCCAAAGTAGAGCTGGACCAGACCCTTCATTGGCTTATACTCAAGAAGTTCATGAACCACGGTGGTGCAGTGGTTGGAGTGCAGTACTGCAGGCTGCTTCTGCTGACTGCTGGCTGCCTATAATTTGGCAGTGCGAATCTCACCAGGCTCAAGGTTGACTCAGCCTTCCACCCTTCCAAGGTGGGTAAAATGAGGACCCAGATTGTTGGGGGCAAGAGGCTGACTCTGCAAACCACTTAGAGAGGACTGTAAAAGCACTACAAAGCGGTATATGTCTAAGCACTATTGCTATTGCCCTTCCTTCCTTCCTTCCTTCCTTCCTTCCTTCCTTCCTTCCTTCCTTCCTTCCATCCATCCATCCATCCATCCATCCATCCATCCATCCATCATGCACAGTGATTAGAATGTAATTCTGCCAACTGTCAGCAATTCATTCCTGACTGGCTCAAGGTTGACTCAGCCTTCCACCCTTCCGAGGTGGGTAAAATGAGGACCCAGATTGTTGGTGGGGGCAAGAGGCTGACTCTGTAAACCGCTTAGAGAGGGCTATAAAGCACTGTGGTGGTATATAGGTCTAAGGGCTATTGCTCTTCCTTCCTTCCTTCCTTCCTTCCTTCCTTCCTTCCTTCCTTCCTTCCTTCCTTCCTTCCTTCCTTCCTTCCTTCCTTCCTTCCTTCCTTCCTCCCTCCTCCCTCCCTCCCTCCCTCCCTCCCTTCCTTCCTTCCTGTTAGAATGCAATATTGCAGTCTGATTCTGCCCACAGCCAGGAGTTTGATCCTGACTGGCTCAAGGTTGACTCAGCCTTCCATCCTTCTGAGGTGGGTAAAATGAGGAGCGAGATTGTTGGGGGCAAGAGGCTGACTCTGTAAACCACTTAGAAGAGGACTGGAAAGCACTGTGAAGTGGTATATAAGTCTAAGGGCTATTGCTATTGCTATCTGCTGGTTGGGGAATTCTGGGAGTTGAAGTCTGCCCATCTTAGAAAGAGCGACAGTATGAGGAAACAGATTACCAAAGGGAACTGTTCAGCTTTGATTCTGCCATAGTCTAGATCAGTATTTCTCAAAACCTCTGCAACTTTAAGATAAGTAGATCTCAGCTCCCAGATTTTCCCAGCCAGTTCAGTTGAGTTGACTGAGATGGGCAGCTATGGAAAATGAATGAATGAATGAATGAATGAATGAATGAATGAATGAATGAATGAATGAATTTGTCCGTTGTTTATTCCTGAAAGTTGAAGTCCACCCATCTTAAAAGTGATGACGTTTTGAGAAACATTGAACATTGAGCCAAAAAAAAAGGATGGATTTCAGATCTGTAAGGCAGATTCTCATGAAAACTTTGAAAAAGTCTTCCTAACAGTAAGAAGAAGAGGACAAGAAAACTATCGGGGGAATTAGCTCCTTTTTCCTGCATCGATTCAAGACTGGAGAACGATGAGTCTGCCCTAGTCTAAATAAGTATTTTCCAACCCTCGGTAACTTTAAGACGGGTGGACTTTAGCTCTCAGAGATCCCTAGCCAGTTTAGCTAAAAGTTTTGGAAACTGAAGTCCATCCTTGAGGTTGAGAAGAAAAAAAACTGGGTTCCATAACTGAACTTAGTTGTTTCTAAGACTGACTGATGGGGAAGGGGCTTAACATCTGGATCTGTTCTATAGAGGGATGACCAGGATTAAATCTGAGACCCAGTACTCAGTTAGGCTAATGTTGGAATCTCAGGCGACTGGTTGGATCTGACTCACAATAAACAATCTGTTGTAACTGAAAATGTACTTCCCAGACGATGAGTCTTTTTGATTTATTCATGCATTTCCAGGAGAGAGAGAGAGAGAGACAGAGAAGGGGGGGGCACACAAAGAGCTTTTGCCTCTGCCTTGTTTTGAAAATAAAGGCTGGGAAGAGAAACTTTTTAGCAAGTCCTTCCAGTATTTAGACACGTCTGCTTTTCTCTGAACAGAGTTGAAATTACTGCATTCTGCTACAGCAGCCAAAGAATGTAATTTAATACCGGCCTTGCCCTTTTCTCTCAACGTAATTGCCACGCTCGTCAGATTCATTGTGAAATAATAGCAGCAGTGTGAAAAAGCCGCTCCTGTTTCCAATCACTAAATGCTTCACAGCAACCGTAAGAATAATATTAAAAAAATTGCGCGCTTGCACACACACACACATACACACACACACACACAATCCCAATAACTAGTGACGGGAAGCTAGGAGAACATCCTAGGCTGCCCCTTTAGATCCAGTGCTTTGATTTTCTCTCCTTCTCCGAAGGGACGTGTTTTGCGCACAACATCCGAGCAAACCGCAAGATTAGGAGTGTAATAAAGATAATAGTCCCTGAGCCTTTGGATCCCTCTACTTAACCAAAAGCTTTTGCAGGCTTCCTCATTCTCATGCTAAAGCAGAATGGATGGGTTTTATCCTTTCAATGTGACACTGAGTTGATAAGTCAGGAAAGCATCATACATACATACATACAATGAAAACGTACGATGAACGGTTGCAGGAACTTGGACATGGCTAGTCTAGGGAAAAGAAGGACCAGGGGAGACGGGATAGCAGTCTTCCAATATTTGTGGGGCTGCCACAGAGAGGAGGAAGGGGTCAAGCTATTCTCCAAGGCAACTGAAGGCCAGACAAGGAATAATGGATGGAAATTGATCAAGGAGAGATTCAACCTGGAAATAAGGAGGAATTTTCTGACAGTGAGAGCAATCAACCCATGGAACAGAAGTTGCCTTTGGAAGTTGTGGGAGCTTTAAGATATGGATTAGAATGTATAAGATCAATATGTATTGAGTTTATGTCTGTATGGAGAAGTGATAACCCGGGGCCACGCTGTTCTCAAAAAAAGATATTTTATTTGTATTTGTGTGTTTTGTGAAAACTTAAATACAACTTTTATTAAAAGAAATTGTGGGAGCTTCATCCCTGGAAGGTTTCAAGAAGAGACTGGACTGCCTTCTGTCAGAAATGGTGTAGGGTCTCCTGCTTGGGCAGGGGATTGGACTGGATGACCTACAAGGTCCCTTCCAACTCTGTTAATCTGTAAAAATCTGTAAAGAGTTAGAATCAGAAAAAGCCACAAGTTTTTGCATACCTAAACCAAAGAAAATAAGGGGAAAATAAGGAAGAAAAAGGGAAAGAGAAAAGTGTAGGGCAAGAAGGAAAAAGAAAGGGGGAAAAAGAGCAGACTTCCAACTTCTTTTGGTGCCGTAGGATAAGAGAATAGCATCAAACCTAATATAGGCAACCTAAGGTGTCCTTTGCCATTAAAATACATAATTTAAAAATGGCAAAATAAATTAATTGTTCTGCTTTGGAATGTAAAACTGACTGAGATCAGTCTGGGCAATGACCTTTTTCTTCTCTTTTGATTCCAAGTGTTTCCCACCTCCAGGAGGAAGGCCACTCCTGCTAGGAAGCAGAGTGAGAAAATCAGGCAGGGAAAGAGGTCAAAAAAGTCAAGATGGCGGATACCTTCATGCCCCGAGACACCATTTTTCAAATGGTGCCATGTGGTCAGTATTGCAATGATTGGCTTTTCACAGATGTGCTTCTGGGACTAAAGGATATAAAGGTTTCATTTGAGCAGGGGTTGGACTAGATGACCTTTAAGGCCCCTTCCAGGTCTATGATTCTATGACCCAAACAGATGATCAATTTTAGAGAGGTGCTTGATAACCAAACGAAGGCCCTTTTAGGAGCACATTCTGCTGTAAAATAGCTTCTCCGACAAAGCTTAACTAATGTTCACTTTTTTCCTCTCAGACTTTGGAAATACCTTTTCATTAACTTAGTTATGATCTTCACTTCTGAGTTGTTTGATGTGTGATGTGTCATTTATTTTGCTGCTAAGCTGGTTTATTTATTTTTTTTCCCCTGTAACTTCAAAGAGGATTCCCCCCACCCCATGGTTTCTCTTTATTCGCATTGATCTTGTCCTTCAGAATTTTACTTTCAGTATTTTATTCTATTTCTTGGGAATCGCCCAAGGAACATAGGTAATCTGTGACCAAAATAAACAAAAAGAGTGCATTTCTAAGTGTAGCATCCCTGCCCTGAAGCTGACAGCCCGACAGGCAGGGCACAAAAGGGGCAAAGAGGTTTGAGAGGAGGAGGAGGAGGGAAGAAAAGACAAGATAGGGGTTTCCATTTTTGAGAGTTGTTATTAGGAAGAGGTGCTCTGCATGGCAAAGAAATATAGAGATGGCCAGGGGGGGCAGAAAGAGAAGAAAGAAAGAAAGAAAGAAAGAAAGAAAGAAAGAAAGAAAGAAAGAAAGAAAGAAAGAAAGAAAGAAAGAAAGAAAGAAAGAAAGAAAGAAAGAAAGAAAGAAAGAAAAGAAAGAAAAGAAAGTGAAGAAACAAAGAAAGAGAAGAAAGAAAGAAAGAAAGAAAGAAAGGAAGGAAGGAAGGAAGGAAGGAAGGAAGGAAGGAAGGAAGGAAGGAAGGAAGGAAGGAGAAAAAAGAAAGAAAGAAAGAAAGAAAGAAAGAAAGAAAGAAAGAAAGAAAGAAAGAAAGTGAAGAAACAAAGAAAGAAAGAAAGAAAGAAAGAAAGTGAAGAAACAAGAAAGAAAGAAAGAAAGAAAGAAAGAAAGAAAGAAAGAAAGAAAGAAAGAAAGAAAGAAAGAAAGAGAAGAAAGAGAAGAAAGAAAAGAAAGTGAAGAAACAAAGAAAGAGAAGGAAGGAAGGAAGGAAGGAAGGAAGGAAGGAAGGAAGGAAGGAAGGAAGAAAGAAAGAAAGAAAGAAAGAAAGAAAGAAAGAAAGAAAGAAAGAAAGAAAGAAAGAAAGAAAGAAGAGGAGGGAGGGAGGGAAGGAAGGAAGGAAATCAAATCCCGAGAAAGTGAAAACTTTGTGAAAAGTCTTCAAAATAATCCCACCTTCATTTTGTCTGATATAAAAGAGGGAAGAGAGTCGTGATTCTTTTATGCAAATATATTAGATTAACATTAGGATCTGGGAGGCTTCTAAATTGATAAAATAAATCTATACCCATGTGCTTCAAGCTCCATCTTTTTTGAAAAATAGGTGTGTAGCAATATTGCATGCATTTAAGAATCCTCCTTAAAAACACAAAGTCCAGAATTAAACGTCACATTGGCTGGAAAGTGGAGCAGAACAAAGTCAAGCTTTTCAGAGATTTGACTGAAATAAATGATGGTTTAAGAGAGGATGGAGGAGGCAACTACGGCTTAATTGTTCAAAAAATCCCACTGCCCCGTGCTAAAGTTATATAATCAAGAAGCACAGGGTGAAAGAGAGGGAGGAAAGAAGGTGAACACTGCTATCAGCAAACAATGCAACCCGCCCCCCAAAAAAAAGAAGAAGAAGAAGAGATGATGGTGAGTGTTGAGATCAACGCATTAAGAACCATCTTGATGTGCTCAGGATCTGCGAGGGGGAATCCTGTCAGAGTCGATGCCAGAAAGTATTATGTCTTCCTTGCTTAAATGGGAACCGTGTCTTTTGCTACTAAGGTCTTCAGCTAGGGAGGAAGCCGAGCAGCCCTACAATCAGGTGCAGACGTAGCCTGAAAGCCGCTTACTCCACCTAAAGCTCCTTTTAGCGAGTGCTGAAAAGTGCATTTATTGCAAACGCGGGGGGGGGGGCATTTCTTTGGCCTTGTTTTCTCCCCTTGCTTCGTCTTCGCTGTCCTCAAAACTGGTTTTATGGTCGTCCCATCTTTTCTTTTGAGCCATTTTATAAGTAGAGTTGGGGGGAATCAAAAGTTATGGAGTATTGAGGATTGGGAGAGGGGGGAAGGAAGGAAGAAGGAAGGAAGGAAGGAAGGAAGGAAGGAAGGAAGGAAGGAAGGAAGGAAGGAAGGAGGGAGGGAGGGAGGGAGAGAGGGGGAAAGAAAGAAAAAGAAAGAAAGAAAGAAAGAGAGAGAGAAAGAGGGGGGAAGGAAGGAAAGAAAGTAGGAAGGAAGGAAAGAGGGAAGGAGGGAAAGAGAGGGAAAGAAAGAAAAAGAAAGAGGGGGTGAGAGAAAGAAAAAGAAAGGGAGAGAGGGAGAAAGAAAGAAAAGAAAAAGAAAGGGAGAGAGGGAGGAAGAGAGAAAGAAAGAGAGAAAGAGAAAGAGAGAAAGAAGAGAGGGAGGGAGGGAGAAAGAAAGAAGAAGGAAGGAAGGAAGGAAGGAAGGAAGGAAGGAAGGAAGGAAGGAAGGAAGGAAGGAAGGAAGGAAAGAGGGAGAGAGAGGGAAAGAAAGAGAAAGAAAGAGAGAGAGAGAGAGAGAGAGAGAAAGAGGGAGGGAGGGAGGGAAGGAAGGAAAGAAAGTAGGAAGGAACGAAGGAAAGAGGGAAGGAGGGAGAGAGAGGGAAAGAAAGAAAAAGAAAGAGAGGGGGTGAGAGAAAGAAAAAGAAAGGGAGAGAGGGAGGAAGAGAGAAAGAAAGAGAGAAAGAGAAAGAAAGAAAGAAAGAGGGAGGGAGGGAGAAAGAAAGAAGAAGGAAGGAAGGAAGGAAGGAAGGAAGGAAGGAAGGAAGGAAGGAAGGAAGGAAGGAAGGAAGGAAGGAAGGAAGGAAGGAAGGAAGGAAAGAGGGAGAACATGAACTAGCCATTCCACTGGTTAATTGTTCTATCAGGAAATTTCTCCTTCGTCCTCGGTTGCTTCTCTCCATTTCTTCTCTTGCCTTCTGGTGCTTTCTCTTTGGGGGCGGCCCCTCAACGATAGGAACACTGCTATCCTCTCTCCCCTAGTTTGGAGACTGAACCTTATGAAGAACAGCTGCAGGTTTGGAGTTTGGTGAGTCTAAAGAAAAGAAAGAGTAGGGGGTGACATGACAGCAGTGCTCCAATATCTCAGGGGTTGCCACAAAGAAGAGGGGAGTCAATCTATTCTCCAAAGCACCGGAAGGCAGGACAAGAAGCAACGGATGGAAACTAATCCAAAGACAGAAGCAACCTGGAATTCAGGAGAAACTTCCTAACAGGGAGGACAATTGACCAGTGGAACAGCTGGCCACCAGAAGTTGTGGGTGATCCATCACCGGAGGTTTTAAAGAAGAGACTGGACAGCCACTTGTCTGAAATGGTAGAGAAGGTCTTCTGAGTGAGCAAGGGGCTGGACTAGAAGACCTCCAAGGTCCCTTCCAGCTCTATTCGATTCTAGATTCTAGTCTTTCTTTTCACTAGTGCAGGGGTGTCCAACCTTGGTAACGTTAAGCCTGGAGGACTTCAACTCCCAGAATTCCCCAGCCAGCAAGCTGGCTGGGGAATTCTGGGAGTTGAAGTCCTCCAGGCTTAACGTTACCAAGGTTGGACACCCCTGCACTAGACTAACCCAATTCAGTATTTGCCTGGATTTACGACGGTTGCAGCCAACATGAATCACGTGATCACCATTTGCAAACTTCCCAGCCAGCTTCTGACAAGCAACGTCAGTGGGGGTGGGGGAACCAGATTCATTTAGTGACCGGGCGATCCACTTAGCAACTGCAGTGATTCAGTTAACAACCGTAGCAAAAAAAAAAAAAGATCACAGAATTCACTTAACATCTGCTTCACTTAGCAATGGATATTCAGGTCTTATTTGTGGCTGTCCATCAGACTTTTTATCTCAATTTTTTTTTTTAAAAAAAAAATGTATTTATTTTTTTTGCCCAGAGAAGCTCCTATTTCTTTATCTCTGAGGGAATGGAGGGAATCCCAACGTACTAAGATCACTGACTCAGCCTTCCATCCTTCCGAGGTGGGTAAAATGAGGACCCAGATTGTTTGGGGGCAAGAGGCTGACTCTGTAAACCGCTTAGAGAAGGCTGGAAAGCACTATAAAGTGGTATATAAGTCTAAGTGCTCTTGCTATTTTCCTTCCTTCCTCCCTCCCTTCATTCCTTGGTGCACAGTGGGTAGAATGCAACATTGCAGACTAACTCTGCTGACTGCGAGCAGTTCAATCCTGACCACCTCAAGGTTGACTCAGCCTTCCATCCTTCCCAGGTGGGTAAAATCAGGACCCAGATTGTTGGGGGCAATAGGCTGACTCTGCAAACCGCTTAGAAAAGGCTGTTAAAACACTACAAAGCGGTATATAAGTCTAAGTGCTATTCCTTCCTTTCCTTCCTCCCTCCCTCCTTCCCTTCGATCCACCCATCCAGTATTGCAGGATGACTCTGCCCACTGCCAACAGTTGAATTCTGACCAGCTCAAGGTTGACTCAGCCTTCCGTACTTCCGAGGTGGATAAAATGAGGACCCAGATTGTTTGGGGGCCAAGAGGCTGACTCTGTAAACTGCTTAGAGAGGGCTGCAAAGTACTGTGAAGCGGTATATAAGTCTAAGTCCGATTGCTATTAGTAGGTTAACAGCCTTTCTTCTCCCTTGCATTTGCTCCTGACCGAAGGTTTTGGGCGGGAACACTTGTCCCCAGAAGGCACCAGAATAAGGGTAGACTGCTCTTGCTGCTGGACTCAGGGTTGAGCAAAGCGAAACTATCATCCCTGGAGGCTTTCTAGAAGAGACTGGACTGCTATTTGTCAGAAACGGTGTAGGGTGTACTGCTTGGGTGGAGGGGTTGGACTAGATGACCTACAAGGTCCCTTCCAACTCTGTTCATCTGTTAATCTGTTAATCCACCCCATTAAGCAAATGTGATTAGGTTGACTAAGGAGGCAAAAAAAACCTAACAATACGGTGGCTGGAAAACCAGTTTGGTGGAATCAGGGAGGAGTCGCTGGTGGAGCCCCCAAAACAAAAGAATATTGTCTACAGTGGCGAAGTCTTTGAAAACACACCATGCTCCCTGCAGGTGAAGCCCAGGACAAGACCTCCGCAAAGCGTGCGCAGAGTGGGAGGAGAGATCCTTGCCTGTCATGCACGTGCTTAGAAAGAGCCGGTTTACGTCTCCTTCAGCTTTTTCAGAGGAGAAATATATGGGGATGGAGTTGCAAAAATTGGAGGAGGGTTTAGGACAGGGGTTCCCAAACTTGGCAACTGTAAGACTTGTGGACTTCAACTCCCAGAATTCTCCAGCCAGCTCTGCTTAAAGTTGCCAAGTTTGGGGGCCTCTGGATTAGGAGATGCTGGTGCAGAGGCCTTGGGGGTTCAGCCCTGAGACAGAAAGGGGTTACTTTCCTGGGTTTTCATTTCTTCACCTCATTTGCAGGAAGGCTTTGGGAATCAGATTGCCCGACTTCAAAGCAAGATAATCCCTCCCTTGAAAAAGTTAGGAGGTGCCCTAATTCAAGACAAGAGTGCCTGTCTTTAAAAAAAAAAAAACAGCCATGGTGACCTTGTTTGGCTTTTCTGTCTTCCGCTTAGAGGATCTCTGGAGAACTGAGGCAGGGGGAGGAAGGAAAGGAGGAAGGGAGGAAGGGAGGAAGGAAGAAAGGAAGGAAGGAAGGAAGGAAGGAAGGAAGGAAGGAAGGAAGGAAGGAGGAAAGGAGGAAGGAAGGAAGGAAGGAAGGAAGGAAGGAAGGTAGAAAGAAAGAAAGAAAGAAAAAGAAGGAAAGAAAGAACAATTGAAAAGATAAAGGTTATACGGATGGATGGATGGATGGGAGTGAGTGAGTGAAGGAAGGAAGACAAAGAAAGAAAAAGAAAGAAAGAACAATTGAAAAGATAAAGGTTATGTGGATGGGTGGATGGATGGATGGGAGTGAGTGAGTGAGTGAAGGAAGGAAGGAAGGAAGACAAAGAAAGAAAAAAGAAAGAAAAAGAAAGAAAAAGAAAGAAAAAGAAAGAAAAAGAAAGAACAATTAAAAAGATAAAGGTTATATGGATTAATGGATGGATGGATGGATGGATGGGAGTGAGTGAGTGAGTGAGTGAAGGAAGGAAGGAAGACAAAGAAAAAGAAAGAAAGAAAGAAAGAAAGAAAGAAAGAAAGAAAGAAAGAAAGAAAGAAAGAAAGAAAGAAAGAAAGAAAGAAAGAAAGAAGAACAATTGAAAAGATAAAGATTAGATGGATGAATGGATGGAAGGAAGGAAGGAAGGAAGGAAGGAAGGAAGGGAGTGAGTGAAGGAAGGAAAACTTGGAGGGAGAGAAGGAGGATGGGAGGTGAAGAGAGATGGATGGATGGAGAGACAGGGAGAGAGGGTGGGAGGGAAGGAGGGTGGGTAACGGTAGGAAGAGCAGTGACAAATGCCTGCTGAATGTCCAGAACCCACCATTTCACAGGGGCTTCCCCTTCCCCAAGACTTTTGGCCAATGTCCCTTAAGTGTTTCTTCTTGGTAACCTAAGCAGGCTAGCTGGGGAATTCTGGGAGTTGAAATCCAAACATCTTCAAGCTGTCACGGTTGAGAAACTGTGGGAAACCACCAGGCCCCAATTCCCATTTATCATCCTGAATTGGTCATTACAGCTCTGGTGTGGCTTCCAGTGAAAGCCATTTCCACATGTGGGGATTGCATGTGCCTGCCCAAATTTCTGGCCTACTTCGAGACTGACCTCGGGACTCGAGCTACTCAGGTCTCACTTTTACTGCTGGAATGCGCTTTCTGCACCCCGCAATTAACTAGGAGCACCCTCTAAAGAGCCACCTCCCACCCCAGCCTGTTGTTATTTCCTCTCCTGTCCCTCGGCTAATTAGAAGCACATTTTTTTCTCTCTCTGTCACTCCCCCCCCCCATCTCCTCCCGTGCCCCGTGGATGAGACACAGCCACACCACGGGCAACTCGTCTCCTTGCCTAGATTTAGCCAGTTATGCTGGACTTATTTCCTTGAGTCACAAAAACCCTCTTTCCCTTCCCTTCTTCATCAGTTTATTTCTATTCTTTGTCTTCTCTTTCTTTCCCCTCTTTGCTCTTTTCTCTTCTTTTGTTTCCTTTCCTTCCCTTTCCTTCCCCTCTTCATCTATTTACTTCCTTTCTCTTCCTTTCCCTTTTCTTTCTTCCCTTCCTTTTGTTCCCTTTCCTTCTTCTCTATTTCCTTTCTTCCTTTCCTTCCCCCTCTTCATCTGTTTACTTCCTTCCCCTTCGCTTCCCTTCCGTCTTTCCTTTTTCCTTTCCTTCCTTTTCCTTCTTCTCTGTTTCCTTTTTTCCTTTCCTTTCCTTCCTTTCCCTTCATTTATTTACTTCCTTTCCCTTGTCTTCCTCTTTCCTTTTTTCTTTGCTTCCTTTCCTTTTCTTCTTTATTTCCTTTCTTTCTTTCCTTCCCCTTTTCAACTATTTACTTCCTTTCCATTGTCTTCCCTTCCCTTCACCTCTTTCTTTATTCTTTCCCTCCTTTCTTTGCTTTTCCTTCTTCTCTGTTTCCTTTCTTCCTTTCCTTTCCTTCCTTCCCCTTCATTTATTTACTTCCTTTCCCTTGTCTTCCTCTTTCCTTTTTCTTTGCTTCCTTTCCTTTTCTTCTTTATTTCCTTTCTTCCTTCCCTTCTCCTTTTCGTCTATTTACTTCCTTTCCATTGTCTTCCCTTCCTTTCACCTCTTTCTTTATTCTTTCCCTCCTTTCTTTGCTTTTCCTTCTCCTCTATTTCCTTTCTTCCTTTCCTTTTTCCTTCCCTTCCAGCTGGCACTTAAGCAGAAGCTCAAATTGTGTGGAATTTCTCAACTGAGGACAACAAAGCTTCTGTCTGGAAGGCTGAAAAGCAGCCTGGAAAGATAATATCGACAACAGACCCTCTTGGAGCCTTGAGTCATCGCATCCCCGTCCCACCAACCTAGCCCCAGCCTGCCTGATTTACAGGTGCAGAGGGAACGTGGGCAGCATCCCAAGAAGGTACTGACCATGCCAAGAGAAGGCCTGGCATCAGACAATCTTTGCCCTCCGTCAAATTCTGCTGGGAAACCTATTGAGTGATGCCAACATCGTGAGCTTAGAAAAAACGAAAGGCTTTGGAGCATGTGGGCAAATTGACAAAGCACCTGCCTGAGACACATAAACCAACATCTGTTTCCTGAGATTGTTGTGGAGGACAGCTGGACAAGTCTGGGGAATGACTCGAGGGCTTTTAGTAAAGTTTCTGAAACTTTTTTCCCTTCATTGTTTATTTGGTTTGCTTTATTTCTATCCGGCTTTATTATTTTTGCAAATAGCTCAATAGCGTAAATGTTCATGACTTTGGTGTTTTGAGTCTGCCCTGCTTTTTGTAGGATGGATGATTGACACAGAATGTTTCCCTTTCTTATTACATCCCTTTCCTTTCTTTGCTTAATGTTTCTTATTCTCTTCCTGCACCTTGCATAAACTGGCTTGCCCTGAAAAGCAAATCGCAGACCAAACTCTGTAACCTGGTTGTTTTCTTGCAGACGTTTCATTATCTAAAGTGGTAACATCGGGAGTGCTGGAAGACTCACCCCCTTCTAGCACTGATGACGTTACTTGCTTTGGGTAATGAAATGTCTGCAGAAGCACATACAGATACAGATTAACAGAGTTGGAAGGGACCTTGTAGGTCATCTAATCCAACCCCCTGTCCAAAAACCACCAAGCTCGGAGAACACCAAGGACCCCACAGTTCTGCTCCTCCTCTTTGGCACTGAACTAGTTGCATAATGAAACGTCTGCAAGAAAACACCAAGCTTAGAGAGCACCAAGGGCCCCCAAATCCTTCTCTTCCTCATCTCTGACATTGATGATGTTAACTAGTTGGGTAATAAAATGTCTACAAGAAAAGAAACAAGTGCAGAGAGCACCAAGGACCCCACAGTTCTCCTCCTCCTCCTCTCTGACATTGATGATGTTAACTAGTTGGGTAATGAAACATCTGCAGGAAAATCACCAAGCTCAGAGGCCCCCAAGGGCCCCCAAATCCTCCTCCTCCTCCTCTCTGACATTGATGATGTTAACTGGTTGGGTAATAAAATGTCTGCAAGAAAAGAAACAAATGCAGAGAGCACCAGGGCCCCCACAGGTCGTCGTCTTCCTCCTCCTCCTCCTCCTCCTCTTCCTCCTCCTCCTCCTCCTCCTCTAGCACTGATGCTGTTAACTAGTTGGGTAATGAAATGTCTGCAAGAAAACCACCAAGCTCAGAGGGCACCCAGGACCCCTCATTTCAAGCCTACAAATATTCCCTCTTATCGAGGACTGGGGTGTTCAACTTCGACAACTTTAAGGACTTGCGCACTTCAACACCCAGAATTCCCCGGCCGCCATAAGTGTTAAAAGTTGCCCAGGTTGGGCACCCCTGCCATAGGCATTGTTCTGCGTGTAACAGATAATGTCCAAGGCGGGGTTGATGCGGAATGAAGTGCCAAGGACATCAAAGGGAAATGCATGAAATTGAGGTGAATGTGGACATTTGAAGAAGAGACAATTCTGTACGAAAACAGCAACGGATCGCTCAGCTCTTCCTCCCCTTTTAAGCCAGATGGGGATGTGGCAACCCCATCCGAGGCTTCCAGGAACTGGAGTTTAGATTCCCCTGCCTGCTTTAATAATTCAGCTGCCAACTGCATCTTCTCTGTAGCTCTATTATAGTCCTTTTGCTCTCTCCTCCCGCTCTATTTTGTTATGCATTAAGTCAAAGCACAGACAAAGAGGCACCACGCGTATTAAAGAGAGAGAGAGAGAGAGAGAGAGAGAGAGAGAGGGAGGGAGGGAGAATAGCTTGCTGCATCTTGCCTAGAGGAAGAAAATACTTTAAAAGAAACAGTTTTCTCCTTTGCCAGTCGGGGTTCGCGGGTTAGGTAGGCAGTCTTCTGCTTACGACCACGTTGCTAAGCAAAGCGCTTGTGAAGGGAATGTTGTCGTCCCCTCCCCCCCCCTTTTACCAGCCTTTCTTGTTCAGTGAATCGCTGCAGGTGTTGAGTAACAACACGGTTGTTAAGGGAATCTGGCTTCCCCCGTTGGCTTTGCTGGCCTGTCGTAAATATGAGTCAGTTGGCAAGCGTCTCAATTTCGATCACGTGGCCAGGGGGAGGCTGCAACAGTCGCAAGTGCGAAAAGCAGTCATGAGGGTGGTTGTTTTTTTTTCAGTGCCATTGTAACTTTGAACGGTCACTAGAATAGAATGGAATGGAATAGAACAGAACAGAACAGAACAGAACAGAACAGAACAGAACAGAATAGAATAGAATTCTTTATTGGCCAAGTGTGATTGGACACACAAGGAATTTGTTTTGGTGCAAATACTCTCAGTGCACATAAAAGAAAAGATGCATTCATCAAGAATCAAGAATCATCAGGTACAACACTTAATAATAGTCATAGGGTACAATAGAATAGAAGGATATAGGAATAGAATTTAAATAGAAGGGGATGGGATGGGAAGGAATGGGATAGAGAATAGAATAGAAAATAGAATAGAATAGAAAATAGAATAGAGTAGAAAATAGAATAGAAAAGAAAAGAATGGAATGGAATACAGAAGAAATAGAATAGAGAAGGGATGGGATGGGATGGGATAGAATAGAATAGAATAGAATAGAATAGAATAGAATAGAATAGAATAGAATAGAATAGAATACAGAAGAAATAGAACAGAATAGAAAATAGAATAGAGTAGAAAATAGAATAGAAAAGAAAAGAATGGAATGGAATACAGAAAAATAGAATAGAGAAGGGATGGGATGGGATGGGATGGGATAGGATGGAATAGAATAGAATAGAATAGAATAGAATAGAATAGAATAGAATAGAATAGAATAGAATAGAATAGAATAGAATAGAATAGAATAGATTCCTTGTGTGTCCAATCACACTTGGCCAATAAAGGATTCTACACATTCTACAAACAGGATGCAAATAAAGGATCTCGTAGGATGCTACGAAAAGCAGCTATGTCGAAAGATGGCTGCCACCATGGGTGTGGCCAATCCTTACAAACCCATTTTTACCAGAAGTAAAATAGGCGTTCATTGCCACAATCTTGTGCCCACTATGTGAAGTTCTACCTCCTTATTTTTCTTCTGCTGCTTATTTTGAAGGCAGCGTGGGATGGTTTCCAACTGTGTAAGCTGAGACCTATTCCTATGAATAAAATAATGCTAGAGGCTGGTGTTATTCTAAACCAAGCCAGTATCCCCTTTCATTTTTTTTTAATTAAAATAATCTTTAAAATAATAAGTCAGAGGCACAGAGAGAGAGAGAGAGAGCTGGGGAAGGAAACTGTCCAGAGCCAGAGGCAAATTGGTGTTCCACATTCCCTACCCTACAAGGTCTAGTAAACTCGTGCATTCAACAATCTTGATGTATCTTTGCAGGAATGGCTTATTCACCTGAAAAAAAAGTGTCTGGAATTTTAAATAATGTATTCTTTGTTTTCATATTTAGAAATCGCTCTCTGCAATGTTATTCATGATGGAGACGATTTGACTTTCCAAAAGAAAAACAAAACAATCCTGGGGAAAAAAAACAACCTTTGTGTGACCAATTGCTAATTAAAGCAGACAATACCAACCAGTATTTTCCACCTTGGGCAAGTTATCGATGTGTGGACCGACTCCCATTGCTGAGAATTGTGGGAATTGAAGTCCCTATAGGAATGTTTGCAAGCAGTGCTGGCTGGGGAATTCTGGGAGTTTGAAGTTCGCAGGTCTTAAAGCTGCCAAGGTTGGATGCCCCTGCCCTAAATAGTTGAGTTTGGGTGAGGCACTGACCTGGTTGAGCATGTTATGAGGTCTCAGCTGGATATCAGCTTCCAATTGGGATTTGTTCAGGGAATGAAGCATCTTCTGTTATCTTTTCCCATGGACCTCGCTGGCTGGACTTCTGGACAAAAGTTTAGCAATGTCCAAAGAGCCACAGTGTTCTTGGCAATCCTAAGTTGCATTAACAGAGGGATACAATCAAGATCAAGGGAGGTACTAATACCACTCTATAAAGCCTTAGTAAGGCCACACCTAGAGTACTGCATCCAGTTTTGGTCACCACATTATAAAAAAGATGTTGAGACTCTAGAAAGAGTGCAGAGAAGAGCAACCAAGATGATGAGGGGACTGGAGGCTAAAACATAAGAAGAACGGTTGCAGGAACTGGGCATAACTGGTCTAGGGAAGAGAAGGACCAGGGGAGACAGGAGAGCATCTTCCAGTATTTGAGGGGCTGCCGCAGAGAGGAGGAAGGGGTCAAGCTATTTTCCAAAGCATCCAAAGGCCAGACAAGGAATAATGGATGGAAACTGATCAAGGAGAGATTCAACCTGGAAATAAGGAGAAATTTTCTGACGGTGAGAACAATCAATCAACAGAACAGAAGTTGCCTTCAGAAGTTGTGGGAGCTTCATCACTGGAAGCTTTGAAGAAGAGACTGGACAGCTAACTGTCAGAAATGGTGTAGGGTCTGCTTAGGTGAAGGGTTGGACTAGATGACCTACCAGGTCCCTTCCAACTCTGTTATCTGTATCTATGTTCCCTCCTGTGAATCTCCTCTTTCCTCATCCTAACCTTGCTTTAGGAACATTCTGACTTGGAGAACAAATGAGAAAGTCCAACCCTACCTCCCTTGTAAAGACAGGGTAAAATATCAATTATTAGCCCAATGTCAGCTTTTTTTAAAATAAATTTATTTATTCAACATTTTAACATTTAAAAACAAATTTCTGCACTTTACAACGTTACTATAGCAGTGTTTAGATTGTAAATATCTTCTATTAATGTGTTATACATCTTTGTATTTGATTCTTCATCATTCTAGGCATTTTATACATATATACAATTTTTATTTACATCTATTTACACGAAAACCTTATTGTTTTGTAGTTTTATAGTATTACATAGATCATTTGACGCCTTTGTGTCTTATTCTTATCCATTCGTACCAAACATCCCATATTTTATAATATTCTCCTTCTTCTTTATCTTTCAATAATGTTGTTAATCTATCCATCTCTGCGCATTGATATGTCTTATTAATAATGGTGGCTTCGTGGGTGGGTGGGGGGGCATAGCCTGTTTCCAATTTTGGGCGAGAGAAATTCTGGCTGCCATTATGATATGGAGCATCAAATATTGGTATAGCCCAATTGCAGCTTTTAACCAAACACGTCACGGACAAATTGCCTCCAGTTTTCTATCTGCAATGGTGTCGTGTAACTGCTTGCAAAGAAGCATTGGGTTGGTCCTTCCCTTCAAGTTCCGTTTTCAGCACGGAAGGTGCTGGAAGGGGGGCCCAGATCTTTCCAACGCAGATCAAATATTTCTTTCCTGTCTCTGAAATCAGCCTTCTGACAAGCTGTTCTCCCTTCCAGCAAATATTGACATGTCAGTTTTACCGTTTGCTTAATCGCCATGATGGGCCGCTGCTGGATGTATGGTGGCAGCGCTCCAGAAATTCAGAGATGAATTCAGCTTTGAAGCAAGAAGACTTCAACGGTTGCCACCTCTCAGGTACTTTGGAAGCGCAGCAAGATGCCCTTGTGCCTTGAGGTGCCACCTCCAGAGCAGGATTTTGGCAGGATACCTGGCATAGGCCTTCAAAAAGGGAACAGCCGAAAATTTGAACAAAGCAGCACTTGAAATGCAAAATGCAAGATATGATGATAAATGATCCCCATAACGTCTGCGGCCAGGAAGAAAAGAAAACAATGGAAGGGAAAGATTAATTAAAAGGGCCCTTTTGCGGTATATATGTGCAGGTTCTCAAATTCTGTACATCTAAAATACACATTAATGACGGGTTGTTGTTGTTTTTATTAAGGCTTTCTAGCAATGCTTGTGGGGAAGATGTTTTATCTTTTTTTACCTTCAGAGTCGGAAGGGACCTTGTAGGTCATCTAGTCCACCCCCCCCTGCCCAAGCGGGAGACCCTACACCATTTCTGACAGATGGCAGTCTGGTCTCTTCTTGAAAGTCTCAAGTGAAGGAGCACCCACAACTTCCAAGGGCAACTTCTGTTCTATTGGTTGATTGTTCTCACTGTCAGAAAGTTTCTCCTTATTTCCAGGTTGAATCTCTCCTTGTTCAGTTTCCATACATTATTCCTTGTCTGGCCTTCGGGTGCCTTGGAAAATAGCTTGACCCCTTCCTCTCTGGGGCAGCCCCTCAAATATTGGAAGACTGCTATCATGTCTCCCCTGGTCCTTCTCTTCATTAAAGTATCCATGCTCAGTTCATTGTATGTTTTAGTCTCCAGTCCCCTCATCATCCTGGTTGCTCTTCTCTGCACTCTTTCCAGTCTCAACCTCTTTTTTATAGTGTGGTGACTAAAACTGGATGCAGTATTCTAGGTGTGGTCTTAGTAAGGCTTTATTAAGGTTTTAAAAACTCCCAACCTCACTAGACTCTTCGCTTGCCAGGGTGACCCAAGTCCGTGCAAACACAGGTGGTTCTTGATTTACAATTGTCCATTTAGTGACTGTTCCCAACTTATAACAGCAGTGGAAAAAGTGACTTATGACCTTTTCCACACTTATGACCGTTTGCAGCATCCCCACATGAACAAAAGTTGGACACTTGGCAACTGGCTCATATTTATGACCTTCTGGCAAGCAAATCTAATGCCAGGTTCACTTAACAACTATGGCAAAAGAAGTCGTAAAACGGGGTAAAACTCACTTCACAAATGTTTCACTTAGCAAGAGAGAGAGAGGGGAGGAGGGAGAGAGAGAAAGAGAGATGAGCGAAGCTGAGTAAGCCCATGGCATTTGCTGTGTCTGGTGAAAATTATAGTTGTTATATTATTACACTAGCCGGCATAAGCAAGGCGTCACATTTGGAACAGCCTACTGGGGGAGAGAAGATTGTTCAAAACAGAAGTGTGCAATTATTAAGGCAAGTTGATTCCTGTACTCAGCTGGAAGCAACTTCTTAGAACTTCATGGTCTAACTCAGAAGTGTCCAATCTTGGCAACTTTTAAGACTTGGGGACTTCAACTCCCCAAATTCCCCAGCCAGCCATACTGGGTTTAAAATCTACAAAGTTGTCAAGTTTGGGCACTGCTGATCTAATTCTAGGCTCCACTTTGCAATCCAGAGAAAGACATACTCCTGATCTCCTTCCTTTAAGCTCACACCTCTACAAGCACCTGAAGGCCAGGCAAGGAATAATGGATGGAAGCTGAACCAGGAG
Source organism: Notechis scutatus (assembly GCF_049901735.1). Taxonomy (NCBI): domain Eukaryota; kingdom Metazoa; phylum Chordata; class Lepidosauria; order Squamata; family Elapidae; genus Notechis; species Notechis scutatus. Next base: position 18,761,054 of record NC_142017.1, read on the forward strand.
AGATTCAACCTGGAAATAAGGAGGAATTTTCTGACAGTGAGAACAATCAACCCATGGAACAGAAGTTGCCTTCGGAAGTTGTGGGAGCTTTATCACTGGAGACTTTCAAGAAAAGGTATTTCTCGAGAAACGTTCTCCACTCCTCCACTCACAACAGAATTCCCTCTGCCTCCAGGCTCGAAATTTTGGGCCTGGGCAATTTAGAACTGTGCAACCTGCGGTCCAATCTAAGCATAGTTCACAAAATTGTCTGCTATAACATCTTGCCTGTCAATGACTTCTTCAGCCTCAATCATGATAATACACGGGCAAACAACCGATACAAACTCAAGGTAAACTGCTCCAAACTCAACTGCAGAAAATACGACTTCAGCAACAGAGTGTTCAACGCCTGGAATGCCCTACCCGACTCCGTTGTTACAGCCTCAACCCTTTGCAGCTTCAACCTCAAACTGTCTACCGTGGATCTCACCCCATTCCTAAGAGGACCTTTAAGGGGGCGTGCATAAGCGCACCAGCATGCCTATTCGTCCCTGTCCTACTGTCCCCATTTATCTGTATTTACTTCCTTTGTTCTTGTTTAAGTTCATGCCTATACTTGTTATCTTGTACATATTTGACAAATAAATAAATATAGAGACTGGACTGCCATCTGTCAGAAATGATATAGGGTCTCCTGCTTGGGCGGGGGTGTGTGTGGACTAGATGACGTACAAGGTCCCTTCCATTAACTCTGTTAATCTGTAAAGAGTTAGGACCAGCAAAAGCCACAAGTTGTTGCACACCCCAGGTGAGCAAGTTGGCCAGGGAAATTAGAACACAGAACATAAAACCATAGGTCGTCTACTCCAATCTCTTGCTCAAGCAGGAGATCCTATACCCGTGGTGGCTAACCTTTGCGGGCTCCTGTGCCAAAAATTGCCTGCTCGCTCGCGCATGCACACTCACATGCCAGCACCCAGAAGGCAATGCGCACGGGGGGCCCTATGCCCCCTGTGCATGCGTGCACAATTTGCCCCCCTCCCACTGCCCCCTTACCTGCACTGTGCCTCCCAGCTGATTTTCAGCCCATTTGAGGCCATTTTGGGCCTCCCAGAAGCTTGAGGGAAGCCTCTGCAGCCTTTGGTGGCTGAAAAATGGGCCTGTTTCATCATTTCCGCTATTTCCGGAAATACAGGAAGTGATGAAACAGGCCTGTTTTCCAGCTTCCAAAGGCTGCAGAGGCTTCCCTCGAGCCTCCGGGAGGCCGAAAAAGGCCTCAAACGGGCCAAAAATCAGCTGGAAGGTGCGTGCATGCGCAGTGCAGGTAAGTTTGCCTGGGGCTCGTGTGTCCACACAAATGGTTCTGCATGCCACCTGTGGCACGCATGCCATAGGTTTGCCATCACGGCCCTATACCATGTCAGACATGTCCATTTTCCTTAAAAAAAAAACCTTCCCGTGTCGGAGCATTCACAACTTCTGGAGGCAAGTTGTTCCACAGATTAATTTCAGGAAATTCCTCCTTAGTTCTAAGTTGCTTCTCTCCTTGATTAGTTTCCACCAATTGCTTCTTGTCCTGAGGTGCTTTGGAGAAGAGGTTGTGCCCTTCTTCTGTGTGACAGCCCTTCAAGCACAGGTACTTCTTGACTTACAACCGTTCATTTAGTGACCAAAGTTACAACAGCACTGAAAAAAGTGATTTAGGACCGTGTTTCACCATTACGACCCTATGATCATGGGATCAAAATTCAGAGGCTTGGCAACCGGTTCGGAATTTTATGATGGTCACAGCATCCAGGGGTCCCGTGTTCCCCTTTTGCGACCTTCTGACATGCAAAGTCAAAGCCAGATTCGTTTAACAACTGGGCTTACGAACTTATCAACTGCAGCGATCCACTCAGCAACTAAGGCAAAGACAGGTCGTAAAACGAGACTTAAAATGACACTTAACAAATGTCTCACTTAAGAACAGAACTTTTGCGCTCACTTTTTCTCATAGGTTAAGGACTACCTGTTCTGGAAGACTGCTATCATGTCACCTGTAGTTTTTCTTTGTTAGACTAGACGTAGTTCCCTTCACTGTTTGTCCATAGTTTAGCCTCCTGACTAATTATCTTAATAGAATAGAATTAGAAGAGAATATTAAAATTGAATATTAGAATAGAATAGAATAGAATAGAATAGAATAGAATAGAATAGAATAGAATAGAATAGAATATTGGAATATTGGAATATTGGAATATTGGAATATTGGAATATTGGAATAGAATGTTAGATTAGAATAGAATATTAGAATAGAATAGAATAGAATAGAATAGAATAGAATAGAATAGAATAGAATAGAATAGAATAGAATACAGAAGGAATAAACTAGACTAGACTAGACTAGACTAGACTAGAATATTAGAATAGAATAGAATACAGAAGGACTAGACTAGACTAGACTAGACTAGACTAGAATATACTAGACTAGACTAGACTAGACTAGACTAGACTAGACTAGAATAGAATAGAATAGAATAGAATAGAATAGAATAGAATAGAATAGAATAGAATTCTTTATGGGCCAAGTGTGATTGGACACACAAGGAATTTGTCTTCGGTGCATATGCTCCCAGTGTACTTAAAGAAAAATATCACCTTTGTTGCTCTTCTCCACACACTTTCTAGAATCTCTAGAATATTTTGTACTAGTTTATAGAGAATCTTCAAATCATGGTGAACTTTCCTAACTACCACAAACATGGAGAATTCCCATATCCAGATACTTTTGACCATAACTGAAAAAAGAGCTCGTTCTGGATTCCTTCAAAAGTTGTCTATCAAGACTGTTGGTATTTGGGCCAGAGCAACATTAACCATGTTTTTTCCCAGTCTGTAGCTCAGCTCTAGATTTATTTATTCTGACTTTTTTAAAAAAAAGTAATTATGTTGGTAGGTGATTAAAGGAACCTCCGTTGCTAATCTCCCTGATTTTCTCTCTAAAACACAATGGATTTTGCCACTAGATTCACACCTTGCCCTAAACAATCCTGTGGTTAGTTTGGCTTGGGATAGTCTTGTTGTGAACACAGGCTTTGTGGTTTGTATTAAGGCTGGGCACACTTACACAATGATTTGGAAGATGCTTCTGATAGTTATCTAGTGTGCCAGCGCTTCTCTGCTACTTCTTAAGAGTCAAATATAACCCAATTCCAGAAACCGATCATTTCATCAGGCCATCACAAACTACAAGTTGCCTTTTTGATATCGGCATGGTTTGGTCACCATGATGTAAAAAAGATGTTGAGACTCCAGAAAGAGTGTGGAGAAGAGCAACTAGGATGATTAGGGGACTGGAGGCTAAAACATATAATGAACAGTTGCAGGAACTGGGCCTGGCTAGTCTAGGGAGGAGAAGGACCAGGGAGACATGCAGTCTTCCAATATTTGAGGGGCTGCCACAGAGAGGAGGAAGGGGTCAAGCTATTTTCCAAAGCACCAGAAGGCCAGACAAAAAGCAAGATGAAAAATAATCAAGGAAAGAAGCAACCTATAATTAAGAAGAAATTTCCTGACAGTTAGGACAATTAACCAGGGAAACAACTTGCCTCCAAAATTTGTGAATGCTCCAACACTGGAAATTTTTCAGAAGAGTTTGGACAACCATTTGTCTAAAATGGTATAGGGTTTCCTGCTGGAGCAAGGGGTTGGACTAGAAGACCTCCAGCGTCTCTTCCAACTTGTCATTCCATTCTATTCTACGGCTTGGTATAAACACCTAGGAAGGTGAAATATTGGCAGAACTGTGTATCACTGGCTGCTCCGCAGGGATGCATGCCAGCTGGGTAAAACTGAGTATTATGGTATGTGAGAAGCACCTTGGCAGACGGACGAAGAGATGCTGCTTAGGGAATGGTCAGATAACATGGGACATAGCCTAGAGCTGCATCATGGAGGGATCAAAAAAGGACCTTCCCTAATTTGTTGGGTCTTAAAGGAGACGGGGAGAGATTATACTTTCAAAACTTATCAACTTGCGAGATTCTGATGGTATAGCTTTACCATAAAGTAGATTATCTCGTCATATTTTCTGTCTGATCTACTTGAGAAAGTCTTGTTGGCTGTGGAATTCCGGGATACCACGCCAGAGGTGGTATTCAGCAGGTTCTGATCAGTTCTGGAGAACTGGTAGTGGAAACTTTGAGTAGTTCAGAGAACCGGCCAATACCGCCTCTGTACTGGACCCGCCCACATCTCCTCTCTGCCTCCCATTGAGTCCCAGCTGATCGGCTGGGTCTCCTTTGGTTGCCCTGCACAGGAGAACGGAGCTGGAAAGCAGGTTAGTGGGGTGGGGAGAGAATGGGGATTTTGCAGTATAACCTTCCCCTGCCACGCCCACCAAGTCACGCTCTCCAAGCCACGCCCATAGAACTGGTAGTAAAAGAATTTGAATCCTACCACTGGGTTTTACAGATTAGACTGATAGATAGTTCAAACTATTAGGTATAGATATTCATACTATTAATTACCGCTTTTTTATTATTATTACCACTGGGTTTTACAGATTATTATTTTTTATTATTACCACTGGGTTTTACAGATTAGACTGATAGATAGTTCATACTATTATATATAGATATTCATACTATTAATACAGATTAGACTGATAGAAATGACTCGTTCATACTATTATGGAAAAGGAAAAAGCTGATGTGAATGCCTCATTCTACTGCAACAGAGTCGGAAGTCAATGCTTCTTTTTCTTTCTTTTACCCTATCTCTCCTCACTTTACTTCCCCCTTTCCCCTCCTCCCTCTCACTGTCCTATTTACTTTTGCATTTTGTATTTTATAATACTCTATAACTTCATTTAAAAAAATTGAACAAAATTTCTATTGCTAACCAAGAAAGTTGCTAAAAGTGAGTTTGGCCCCATTTTACGACCTGTTCTGCTCCAGTTGTTGAATTAGTAACATGGTTTGAAAAGTAAACCTGGCTTCCCCAATGACTTTGATTGGCAGAAGGTCCCAAAAGGGGATCAGGTGATCCTGGGACACTGAAACCGTCATAAATATAACCCAGTTGCCAAGCATCCGAATGTTGATTACCTGACCATGGGGGGTGCTGCAACAGTCGTAAGAAGGGGTGGTATTCAAATTTTTTAAAAACCGGTTGTGTGGGTATGGCTTAGTTGGTGGGCATGGCTTGGTGGTCATGTGACTGGGTGGACATGGCTTGGTGGTCATGTTATTGGCTGGGTGTGGCCAACTCAACACCACTCACATCAAGGCATGCATCTCCTCGCCTGGCCTCTCATGACTGTGGGAATGCTGCAACAGTCGTAAGTATGAAAAATGGTCATAAATAACTTTTCCATGCCATTGTAACTTTGAATGGTCACTCCACACAAGCAAAGTACCAGCAAAGGAGGGGGAAAAAACTCCAGAGAAGTTCCTGAGACAGGAAGTCTAGTCCTGCCAAGAATGTAATAAGGGTTAACGGAGAGGCAGTTTCTGTAAGCAACACCAGAATGTTTCCTTCCTGCCTTCCTTACAGGATTAGGCCAGTAGTTTCTTCTAACAACCGGTTCTCCGAACTGCTTAGAATGTTAACCAACCAGTTCTAGTGAATAGGTGCAAACTGGTAGAATCCCACCCCTGGTTGTAAGCATCAAGAACGGTAATAAGTCACTTTTTTCTACTGCTGTTGTAACTTTAAATCAGGGGTGTCCAACATAAGGCCTGTGGGCTGGATCCAGCCTGCGATGTCGGATCTGCCCCGTGGGGCTGTCCTGGAAAATGTGAGGGGCCCGCCAGTGTTGCTTTGGCCCGGTCTACCCAGCGCAAAGAGGAAACATGCGAGTAGTTTGGGGAGTGGCGTCAAGTTGGCCATGCCACCCCAGTTGGCCACACCCCTCCCCCCAAGATCAACCACAGTCCTGATGCGTCCCTCAGTGAAATTCAGTTTGACACCCCTGCTTTAAAGGGTCACTAAATGAATAGTTATACATGGAGGACTAGCTGTACTAAGAAGAGACACAGGCTGGATGGAACCAAACATCTTTTTGCAGTCTCTCCTTCCAGCCTGATCCTTTTCAATCTGACCTTTTTAGATCAAGAGCCTTCAACCCTAACCCTTCAAACTTGGCAAGGTTAAGACTTGTGGACTTCCAACTCCCAGAATTCCTAAGGTAACATGATTGGAAGAAGAATTCTGGGAGTTGAAGTCCCAGGGTCTTAAAGCTGTTGAGTTTGAAGAGCCCTGGAAGAGATAGAGAAAGAGAGGTAGAATAGAGAGATAGAAAGAAAGAAAGATAGATAGAATAGATAGATGAAGAGGGAGAGAAAGATAGAATAGATAGATAGAATAGATAGATAAAGAGAGGTAAAATAGATAGATAAAAAGAGATAGGATAGATAGATAGAATAGATCGAGGGTCTTCAAACTTGACAAGTTTAAGAGTTGTGGACTTCAACTCCCAGAATTCCTGACTTAACATGACTGGAGGAGGAATTCTGGGAGTTGAAGTCCACAAGTCTTAAAGCTGTTAAGTTTGAAGACCCTTGTTTTAGATCCAGGCCATCCAATCGCTGTTACTCCCTTGAAGAGGTTTTACCAAGACAGACAAACAAAATAAACACCTCAGAAAAACTAAGGTCAAGAACTTTTCTTTTGTAATTATTATGATTTAGGAATCTCCAACTCCTGATTTTAGATATCCAATAGCAAAACTCATATGAGAGTGGCTGTATTATTGTGAGGTCCAGTGAACAGCTCAGAAGTGATGGAGCTGTGGTGATGTTCCCCCAAAAGAGGTCACACCTGAGCTCTTCCGGGTGGACAGATGGACACTAGAAGTTAGGAATGAGTTAGGCCACCACGTCCAAACTCAGGCAGCATGACCAGATTTGTCTCCGAATCCTGGAAAGAACTGTTGGTGCTCTGGAAGATCTTCTCGGCTACGGAGGCATGGAAAGGTGGCTTAGACTTGGAGGCCAGGTTGAAATTGGACAGGGCCTGCTGGAAGCCAGCGGCGTATTTCTGCAGTTCGTTGCTGAGCCAATTCACGATGTTGGCTTCTTCTAAGGAGCCCTGCTTGAAAAGGCAAACGGTGTTGATAGCGTTGTTCCGTTCGTTATCCTTGATCACAATGACGTTCTTTTCTTCCAAGTTCTCCAAGGCCAGGTCAAAGTCGTTGGAGGACATCGACACGATGCTGGATTCACTGGTGGTCTTCTTGGCTTTGAACTGGTCCTTGTCCTTTAGGCTCAAGGTGGCCACGTCGATGAAGCAAACCATCTCGCAGTTTTCATCCCTGGGGAGGTCGTGTCTGTACAAGTCTACTGGACAGAGCCCTGCCTGGCTATTTAACCAATCGATTTCCTGAGCCATCTTCCGTGACTTTGGAAAAAGGAACTGTAGAGGTCTGAGGTCTTCGAAGGGTTCGGTTTTCAGTTGGCTGGCCTGGATGACTCTGCCAGCTTCAAGATGCTCCTTCTTCTCTCTACTTCTTTCTGCTACTTCAGAGCAGAAGTCTTGTCCTCAGGCAGGAGCTCCTGGTTTCTACAGCAGCAGGTGACATCACAAACCATCAGGGTCCACCACTCACCAGAGACATACACACATGGTATATGTCAACAAGAGAGGCATCCTGCTGAACAACCCTCGGGAAGGACCCAAAGCAAGAATGGGATGCCATAGGACTTGAAGCTGTAGCTCCAAGCGGTGCCATCACTGCTGAGCATGTCAGTGAGGTGGGAGCAACACGTCAAGCGTTTTAACGTTACGTTAAAGCAGGGGTGGGTTTCTACCAGTTCTGTCCACCTCTGTAGAACCGGTAGCTCTGAAGAGCAGCAGACATAGAACCGGTTCTATGTCTGCTGATGTTTTTGCCAACCCACCCACCTGATCTTTATTTCCTGATTTTTCAACTTGAGCTGCCTAAGGAGACGAGGAAAAGAGCGTTGTTGATTTACAGGCATGCAGCTCACAGCCGGCAGGGAAGCTCATAAATCCCGAACCAGTAGTTAACCCTGTCGTATCCCACGCCTGGGGTGTGTGTGTGTGTGTGAAATACTTCCTAGCAGATGCCTTATCCAGAATGCCTTAGTACCCAGACGGAGGTGCTAGATGCCGTGTGTGTGTGTGTGTGTGTGTGTGTGTGTGTGTGTGTTTGTGTGTAGCAGTGGTGAGATTCAATTTTTTTTTACTACTGGTTGTGTGGGCGTGGCTTGGTGGGCGTGGCAGGGGAAGGATACTGTAGAATCTCCAGTCAGAGGCGGTATTTGCTGGTTCTCCAAACTACTCAAAATTTCCGCTACCGGTTCTCCAGAACTGGTCAGAACCTGCTGAATACCACCTCTGGTGTGTGGCATATGTATATATGTCTTATATGTGTGTACACTTTTGAGAGCAGGCAACAGAATTTCATTTTTAATGTGTGGCAGTGTGCCCACAGTTAAAAAAATGACAATAAAAGTTATCTATCTGTCTATCTGACAAAGGGAGGAAAAGGGAAGGAAGGAAGGAAGGAAGGAAGGAAGGAAGGAAGGAAGGAAGGAAGGAAGGAAGGAAGGAAGGAAGGAAGGAAGGAAGGAAGGAGGAAGGGAATATAGGGAAAGAGGGAAAGAAAAAGGGAGGGAGGGAGGGGAATACAGGGAAAGAAGGGTGGAAGGAAGGAGGGAGGGAGGAAGGGAAGGAAAGGGAATACAGAGAATGAAGGAGGGAAGGAACTACACAGAGGTGGTGTTCAGCAGGTTCTGACCAGTTCTGGAGACCCAGTAGCAGAAATTTTGAGTAGTTCAGAGAATCAGCAAATACCACCTCTGACTGGAGATTTCACAGTATCTTACCCCTGCCACACCAAGCCACACCAAGCCACATCCACAGAACTGGTAGTAAAAAATTTTGAATCCCACCAAGGAAGGAAGGAATACAGGGAAAGAAAGAAGGTGAATACAGAGAAAGAAGGAGGGAAAAAGGAAGGAAGGAATACAGGGAAGGAAGGAAGGAAGGAAGGAAGGAAGGAAGGAAGGAAGGAAGGAAGGAAGGAAGGAAGGAAGGAAGGAAGGAAGGACGGGATAGCAGCATTCTAGAGTTTCATTATTGTGGCAGGAGCAGATTACACAATGAAAGTAATACATTTTATGTCATTATATTTTAGATTCCTGGTCAAGAGTAACTCAGCTGTAACGAAGGCAACCTTAGTCGTCTCCCCCAAAGGAAGTTGAGTTGAGGCCAAAACAAACCCAGTCATGCATAGGATTAAGCTAACTCCACCCTGGGAGTGAATCATGTCCTGGGAATAATTAAACCCAATTAAGTTGACCCATTTTCCATCTAGGTCTATGCCAAAAAAAAAAAAAAAAAGGCAAGAGAGAAAGAGTAGGTGAAAATGCAAGCTCCATTTTATGACCTCTCTGGCCACAGTTGTTAAGTGAATCACACCGTTGTTAAGTTAGTAACATGGTTCTTAAGCGAATTTTCTTTCCTATTGATGACCCCGGGACACTGCAACTGTCATAAATGCGAGTCAGTTGCCAAGCATCCCACCCAAAAAAAATTGAAATATTTTTTTTATTACTTTATATCATACATTTCCTTTCTATGTTGAGCAGTGTCCTCTCTAGGTATCCAAGGTATTAACATACAAATCTCATCTGCCATCATCAGTCTTGTGTATTGTGTTCGTCTGTGAGTCAGACTTTCACAGCCGTTTCTGTTTTAAATTTGGTGCTAGCCTACTGCTGTGCCAGAATGGTTTTTTCTTCATCCTGATTGGTTGGGAGTCTTGGTCTGTGTTTATTGGTCTTGGAGTTTGCTGTGTTCTGCTTGATTGGTGCTTCTAATGTCTTCTGTCTGTTTTGTAGCTTTTTTTTTTTTTTTTTGTCTTGATTGGCTGGCAACATTGTGTTTCCTGTATTGGAGGCTTTTAGTGCGGCTTGGCTCCGAGTAAGTGGACGGCTATCATTTATTAGGAAGCTAGGTTTCATCTGAGTGCCTGGTTGTGTTTGAGCTGGAGGTATCAGGGGGAGTCTGTTTGTGCCCAGGTGTTTTCTTGGCTTGCGGTGTGGAGATTTTTTTGGTTTAAGAGTGCAGGCTTCCAGATAATTGACAGTCTGGTGGAGTCATCTCTTCTATTCATGCGTTCGTGTCTTTTTTCAATCTTTATGGCTTCTCTGATAATTCTGTGGCTGGGGTTTTCTATAGTGGCTAGGGTTTTGGTGCTATTGAAGTCAATGCTATGACCTGTGGCTTTCATGTGTTGGACTAGTGAGGAAGTGTGTTCCAGCCTTTTTTACTGCATTTTTGTGTTCATCCTGGCGGGTACTTATTCTTCTATTGGTCTGTCCGATGTATGTGGCAGACCATGATGCGCAGGGGACTTCATATATGCCTTGGTTTTCCAAGTCAGTTTTATCTTTGGGGTTTCTTAGGATGGCTGCTATTTTTCTATCTATTTTGAAGGCAATCTTGATGTGATGCCTCTGTAGTATTTTACTGATTTTGTCTGTAGTATCTCTTATGTAGGGCAGGATAGCTGTTCCATAGGTCTGTTCATCTTCTAGGTCTCCATTATGTCTCAGTGTGTTTTTGTGGATCAGGCCTGCGATTTTGTTTTGTGGAAGCCGTTGGCTGTCAGTAGTTTAGTCAGGGTGCATAGTTCATATAAATAAATAAATATGCAGTAATATATAAACAAATATGACAACATCAATCATATTATAACCTATATTATCTTCCATTAGAGCTGTGGTGGTGAACCTATAGCACACATGCCAGAAGTGGCACGCAGAGCCATTACTGCCGGCATGTGAGCATTTGCCCAGAAAAGGTCTACTGCGCATGCGTGCGCACTGCCTGCCTGACAGCTGATTGTCAGGTATCTGGCGTGCATGGGGGGGCACAGCAGCGCACAGGACACACTCGCGCATGCTCAGAAGCATGCGGCGGATGGGGGGTTGCGCATGCATGTACAGAACTGTGCAGCATGGGTCAGGTGGTTCATGCATGCATGTGCAAGTCATGTGGGTTGTGCACACATGCACAGGAGGCAAGGGGGGCGCATGCATTGCCTTCTGGGTGATGGCACACGAGCACAAGCAGGCAAGCGCATGCACAATTATCGGCACGGGAGCCCAAAAAGGTTAGCCACCACTGCATTAGAGCTTCGAATATACGGTATAACCGTCCTAAATATTTCCTCATCTGTTTTTTCTTTCTCCTGTAAACCATATTTCACCTAATTCCACTCTCTAACCTCAATATCTGTCATTTAACCATTTATAGAATAGTTTCCACGATATGAAATAGTCCGAATCTTCTTTTCCTTCAATTTTTAGGGTTAACCTATCCATTCCTGCACATTCCAGAATTTTTTTGATTATGATATCATCTGCGGAGATTTCTGGGTTTTTCCAACTGTGCATATGCAGTCCTAGCTGCTGTTAGGATGCATAGAACCATATACGTGTTACCCTTATTGTAATTTCCTGGAATCATGCCCTACAAAAAAGCGTCCACATTTTGATCACCTGACCATGGGGATGCTGCAATGGTCATAAGTGTGAGAAATGGTCATAAGTAACTGAACAGTCACTAAACAAATAGCTGTAAGTTGAAGTCTACCTGCCTAATGTTTTAAGGAATGCTAAGCTCACTTGTATATCAAGTGATCAAATACAGTCACCAAGTTATGCAACCCTCAAAACTTTTAATAAGACTTGCTGCTTTCCTGCCCTGTTATTTTGTCCTTTTTCTCAATAACAAACGGTTCCATTAAACTTTTTCTTTTTCTCTGTACTCTTTTTTTGTATTGTAAACACTGGCCAAAGGTCTAAATAAAATGATTTGATTTGATCTATATTGAAAGAGGTTTCAAAAACACTCCCACCCAGCAAATTCCAGGTTTGTGAGTCCTGTAAATCAGGGGTCCCCAACCGCCGGTCCGCTGGACCGGTACCGGGCCGCGGAACAACCCTTACCGGTCGCTGAGTTGCTGGGCGCCGCCATCTTTTTTGAAAAAGCGCTTCCGGGTAGAAAGCTCACCGGAAGCGCTGTTTCGTCATAAAAGATGGTGGCGCTTAGCGCTCGTGAGCTTTTTCGGTAGAAAGCCATTTCTACCCGAAAAAGCTCACCAGAAGGCTGCGCCGCCATCTTTTATGACGAAACAGCGCCCGTGACGCCACCGGAAGCGCCGTTTCATCATAAAAGATGGCGGCGCCCAGTTGACGCCGGCACCGGGCCGCGCGCCCAGCTGATGTCGGAACCGGGCCGCGGCGTCGAAAAGGTTGGGGATCCCTGCTGTAAATGGCCTTCTGTGTGGTGGGTTGATGCAAATGTAAACTGCAGAAACAATCATGCAAATGCCTCAATATATGGTGTTTTTCTTTAAACTGGACAGTCTGCAATTTGCAATACAGCAACATCTGCACAGTCTCTTTCTTGGTTATTATTTGCTTTTTTAAAACGTATTTTGAAAACATCCTGTTTTTGTTTTGGAAAAGCTAGCCATTCCATCCCAAGGCTTTCCTTGTCAAGCAAGACACGGTGCCAAGACAGACTGAGCTCAAAGTTTATGGGCAAAGGAGCTTTCCCGGAGAGAAGAAAAGAGCTCCAATGTATATATCTATATATATAAAAGCGAAATACCACTCACGCATCTTCACAAAATCTCCAGAACAATAAAGAACTACAAACTTGAAATTTGGCACATATGTTCGTTCCTCTTGGCTTCTAGGTGCTCATTAAGAAAGGATTTTTCCAAATGACCATCAGAGCATAAGTATTTCATATATTATTATTATTATTAACTGATGCTAAGGAGTTCTACTCCCCCTCCCCACCTGAAAAGAAATCTGTTCCAAATGCAAAACACAAGCAGAGGAGAGGAGTTTCAGTTTTAGTTTCACAGCACCAAGCAGCTTTAGTACAGAACAGTTGAGCTAAGCCACACCAAGGCTCCTTGCTGTCTCCTTCTTGCTCACACAGCAAATACTGCTTCAGTTTCCATGTTTCAATTTCCAAACAGCCCTCAACTCTCCAGCTAGATGAATACTGGAGGCTAGCCAGATGACTACCGATGGATGCTGGTAGGCTGAGGCACAATTTTTCCCCCCTTATTTTCCTCCCCAAAAACTAAGCGATCACATAGTTTCATAAAGCACAAAATACTTCTTGGGAACGAAAGAGAGAATGATAACCACACCTGGAATACTGCAACCAATTTTGCTCACTCTACTACAAAAAAGATGTTCAGACTTTGGAAAAAGTGCAGAGAAGAGCAACTAAGATGATCAAAGGCCCGGAGACTAAAGCATATGAAGAACAGCTGCAGGATTTGGGTCTGGCTAAATCTAGAGAAAAGAAGAATTAGGGGAGACAGGATATCAGTATTCCAGTATTTGAGGGGCTGCCAGAAAGAAGAGGGGGGTCAAATTATTCTCCAATAATAAGAGGGCAGAACAAGAAACAATGGAAACTAATCAAAGAGAGAAGCAACCTGGAATTAAGGAGAAACTTCCAAAAAATGAAGACAATTAACCAGTGGAACAGCTGGCCTCCAGAAATCATGGGCGCTCCATCACTGGAGGTATTTAAGAAGAATTTGGACAGTCACTTATCTGAAATAGTATAGGCTCTCCTGCTTGAGCACGGGGCTGGACTAGAACAGTGGTCACCAACCGGTGGGCCGGGGATCACTGGTGGTTCGTGAGAGAAGTTTGGAGGTCTGCAGAGAAATGTTCCCCCCCCCACCAAAAGCAATTAATCCAGGCTGTGTGGGAACACAAGGCTGCACCGCCCACATGGCCTCCCACCCTTCGGCCGAGCACAAACCTTACCTTGAGTAGAGCCACACGAGCTGGAACTGGAAGGTAAGACCAACGGCGGGGGAGGGAATCCCGCCCCAGGGTGGTTTGCTGACATTGGTGGGAAAGTCGGTCCCATATTCCAGAGCTGCAGTAGTCACAGGACTGGCCCTTTGGTCATCCCGGAGCAGCTGCTCCTCCTCCACCTGGGTGCACAAGCCTGCCATGGACTGGAGGAGCTGCTCTGAGATGACCAAAGGGGCAGTTTTGTGACTCCTGCAGCTCTGGAATATGGGACCGACATTCCCACCAACGTCAGCAAGCCACCTGTCAGTCAACTTTCATATTAGTGGTTCGCGGGATTTAAAATTATGAGTTTGGTGGTCCTTGAAGTCCAAAAGGTTGGCGACCCCTTTGGACTAGATGACCTATAAGATCCCTTCCAGCTCTATTCTATTCTAAGTTTCTAAGCCCTCTTAGAAAAAGGGTAGGGAAAAAAAAGAAGTGGTGAGGATTTTCTAAGTACTGGAGAGAAACACTGTCAGTCAGGTAAAATCCAAATGCAGGCAGGCTAAGAGCCAACCCTGTTAGCAAAGAAGTCTTTAAAAGTACAAAGCTTGTCTCAAGGCAGACTTGGGGAGAAAAATGCAGACAGGGCATCAAATTAATTGCACTACAAGAGACAGTAGGGTTCTAAAGCTCAACTACCTGAATGAGGAGGCAATTAAAATAAGAGAGCCACTTTGCATATTTTCAAATGCACGTATTTTTAATAGTTCACTTTCCAAGAGAGCTCTGACTTTGGAAAACCACCATTCTAAGGCAGAAAAATTGTACTTGCATCTCGTTGGCTTGGCTAGCAAGGTAATTTAATTACAGAACTTTGCTTAGATCCATAAATCTCAGTGGGAACAAAGAGCAAGTTTAGCTGAATTCAGCAGGCCTCACTAAGCCTAAATGTGTTTGGTTGCTGGTGTATTATTCTGTGTGAATGCAGGCAATTAATCAGAATAGAGTTAGAAGGGATCTTGGAGGTCTTCTAGCCCAACCCCCTCCTCAAGCAGGAATCCCTACATGATTTCAGACATATGGCTGTCCAGTGTCTTCCTTAAAAGCCTCCAGTGATGGAGCACTACAACTTCTGGTGGCAAGCAGTACCACTGGTTGATTGTCCTTCCTGTTAGGAAGTTCCTCAATTCTAGGTTGCTTCTCTCCTTGATTAGTTTCCGCCCATTGTCCTGCCTTCAGGTGCTCTGGCGAATACTTGACCCCCTCTTCTTTGTGGCAGCCCCTCAAATACTGGACTACTGCTATCATGTCACCCCTAGTTCTTTTCTCTAGACTGGCCATACCCAAATCCTGAAACCGTTCTTAGTGTTAGTCTCCAGGCCTTTAGTCATCTTAGTTGCTCAGTTTGCTTTTATAAATTATGTAATGTCTTCTCTCAACCCAACGTGTTGTCTTTTATTCTGGAAAACCAGGTTAAGGGAGCTGTGAGTCGGTGCACTGTAGAAGAGGGGTCTCCTTGAACCCAGATTTTATGAAGAGTTTATCTGGAATGCAATCAGAATAGAGCTGGGAGGGACCTTAGAGGTCTTCTAGTCCAGCCCCTTGCTCAGCCAGGAGACCTTCTCTACCATTTCAGAGAAGTGACTGTCCAGTCTCTTCTTGAAAGCCTCCCGTGGTGAAGCACCCACAATTTCTGAAGGCAAGCTGTTATAAAACCTTAGTAAGGCCACACCTGGGATACTGCATCCAGTTTTGATCTCCACGTTAGGAAAAAAGATGTTGAGACCTTGGGGGGGGGGGGAATGCAAAGAAGTGCAACTAAGATGATTAAAAGACCTGGAGATAAAAACATATGAAGAATGGTTGCAGGAGTTGGATAGAGAAAAGAAGGACTAGGAGTGACATGATAGCGGTATTCCAATATTTAAGGAGCTGCCAGAAGGAAGAGGGGCTCAAATTATCCTCCAAAGCCCCAGGAAAGAAAGACAAGAAACAATGGATGGAAACAAATCGAGGAGAGAAGCAACTTGGAATTAAGGAGAACCTTCCTAACAATGAAGACAATTAAATTTCTCCTTAATCCCAGGTTGCTTAAGGCAGTTAAGTCAAGGGCTACCTTTCGTTCCTGTCCATATTAGTGCACAAATGCTTTACTGTCCCTTCTTGAGTGCTGAAATCTGAGGACTTCCGGAGGATTTCAACCTTCCTTAAGAGCAAAAAGAAAACTCAGATATGCTTTCCAAAATTGTGCAGTAATACATCAGTTATTCCATAGCGCATACGCTAAGCCCAATTTGCATCAATCTTCAGTAAAGAAACCAAGTATACATAAACATGCACACACACACACACACACACACACACACACATATATATATTTATGCACACCCACACACCATCTCAAACAAGAGAGACCAAAAAAAAAAAAACAATTATGTTGTGATAAGATGATGATGACATATTTAATTCAGAAAGGTATGCAGTATGGAGCTGTTTTTGTCTTGACAGTTTACAAGGAAACATTAAAACTGCTCTAAATGACTCAGCCTAACGTTGCACAACCTTTGCAAAGAATTTGCCCTACCACAACTCATGTCTGTATCTTATGTTATTGAATCCAGTCTTTTTTTTTTTTTACTGCAATACCAGGACAGGTAGAATAATGAACCACTTGGTTTATACGTTGGTCTCAAACCTACTTATGTGTTGTGAAACCCCGAGAGTTGAACTGATAGTGCCAGTGATCTATACATTTAATAAATGTGCTTTTGTGTTTTGGATTCAGTGGGATAAACTCATTTCATCATGGCTTAATGTTATATAGGAATGAGCAACGGCAGCGTGTTTAACAAACCACGCTTTAATGAAATCGTGATGCCATGCTTTGTATGAACATAGTCTAGGGTGACTTCTACAGGGGGCTGAAATTGGAAGGGTGTGGTTCCATCGCATCTACTCCATCTTGCCTATTTGGATAAGAAAAATCATGTTCTTTTGGGCTACCCAAAAATGTCACGTCCGTAATAAAAGGAACGCCTTGTGTAGCAACCCCCAGATATCTATAATACATTCTATTCCAGGGGTGGACAACAATGGTACCTTTAAGAGCTGAGGTGGTGCAGTGGTTGGAGTGGGGTACTGCAGGCTGCTTCTGCTGACTGCCGGCTGAGTGCAGTTTGGCAGTTCGATTCTCAGCAGGCCTTCCATCCTTCCAGGTAGGTAAAATGAGGAGCCAGATTTCTGGGGACAATAAACCGACTCTGTAAACTGCTTGGAGAAAGCTGTAAAGCACTGTGAAGAGGTATATCAGTCTAAGTGCTATTGCTTTATGACTGGTGGACTTCAACCCCCAGAATTCCTGAGCCAGGTGGGCAACTATGGCCCGTTTGTGACCTGTGGACTTCAACTCCCAGAATCCCATAGTTGCACACCCCTGCCCTTCTCTGTGTGTCCTGGAATGGGGGAAACCCACAGAAACTTGTGATTTCCTGAAACACAAATTCTTTCTCTCACCTCTACCTCTCGGCTTCTGCCCACAAGTTTAGTTTGGATCCAGGATCTCAAACCAGGGAGTATTTTTAGACATTAACGATCTGCAGATATTTGCAAAAGCAAAGCTAGGTTTTAAAAAAAAAGAAAAAGAAAGAAAGAAAGAAAAGAGGCACCCACAGAAAAACAGACAAGACTTCCTTGTTTTCCAAACCGTTTAGGTAAATAATGGTGAACAAGCAGCCCAGATTATAGAGCACTATATTTAGAGAAAGCAGAAGAACCGTTGCTCACTGTGGTTCTATCAGACTGGCAAACTCCTCATCCCGATGAAAGTATAGAAGGGCTGTCCAACTTGGCCCTTGAAGCCTGGCGGACTTAACTCCCAGAATTCAGCCAGCAAAGCTGGCTGGGGAATTCTGGGAGTTGAAGTCCGCCAGGCTTCAAGGGGCCAAGGTTGGACAGCCCTGGTATAGACCTTCTGCGTTGATTGGAAGCCCTCCAAACTTATGGTAGACTGGTGACCAGCTCTTTCTTGGTGCTCTGGGGAGGGAAAACGACCGTTTCTTCCCTTCGTTGCATTGGATAGATTTCCAAATATAAGAGTTGGGGAAGAAAACCATTGGGGTTACATGGGTTAGGCCATGATGGCGAACCTATGGCATGTGTGCCACAGGTGCCACGCAGAGCCATTTCTGCAGGCATGCGAGGCCCAGCCAAACTTACCTGCACTGCTCATGCGTGTGCCTCTCAGGTGACTTTTGTCCCATTTGAGGCCGTTTCGCCTCCGGGAGGCTCGAGGAAGCCTCTGCAGCCTCGGGAGGCGAAAAACGGGCCTTCCGGAAATACCAGAAGTGCTGAACGGGCCCGTTTTCAGCCTACCGAGGCTGCAGAGGCTTCCCTCGAGCCCCTGGGATGGCAAAAATGGCTTCAAACGGGCCAACATCAGCTGGGAGGCGAAGGCATGAGCAGTGCAGGAAAGGGGGGCGGTGTGGGGGTGTTGTTGTTAACCTGGGTCATTCACGGGGACCAGAGGTTTTGCCTTCCAAGCTTCCTTGACTCCTACTGAAGCCCATCCTCAGGGAACTTCTCTCTACTGGAATGTGACCTTCCAGCAAAAAGAAGTTTAACAAATTAACAGAGCTGGAAGGGACCTTGTAGTCATCTAGTCCAACCCCTGGCCAATCAGGAGACCCCTACACCATTTCTGACAAATGGCAGTCCAAATCTCTCCAGGGATGAAGCTCCCATAACTTCCAAAGGCAACTTCTTGTTCCATGGGTTGATTGTTCTCCCCGTCAGAAAATTCTCCTTATTTCCAGGTTGAATCTCTCCTTGTTCAGTTTCCACCCATTATTCCTTGTCTGGCCTTCGGGTGCCTTGGAAAATAGCTTGACCCCTTCCTCCTCTCTGGGGCAGCCCTTAAAATATTGGAACAGTGCTATCCTGTCTCCCCTGGTCCTTCTCTTCCCTAGACTAGCCATGCCCAGTTCCTGCAATCGTTCATCATATGTTTTAGCCTCCAGTCCCCTCATCATCCTGGTTGCTCTTCTCTGCACTCTTTCTGGAGTCTCAGCGTCTTTTTTATAGTGTGGGGACCAAAACTGGATGCAGTATTCTAGGTGTGGTTTTACCAAGGCTTTATAGAGTGGTATTAGTACCCTCCCTTGTTCTTGATTGTATCCCTCTCTTAATGCAACTTAGGATTGCATTGCATTGCAATTAATCAATGGAATAGCTTGTCTCTCTGAATTGTGGGTGGTTCATCAACTGGAGGTTTTCAAGAATAGACTGGACAACCATTTGATCGAGAGGGTTTAAAGTCTCCTGCCTTGAGCAAAGGGGCTGGACTAGAAGACCCCCAAGGTCTCTTCCAGCCTTATGATTCTAAAGTAAGCTGGTCTATTTGGGATCCTGTTAGCATTCAGCCATTCTTTTACCCACATCTGCACAATAAAAGGGGCTGTTGTTATAGAGAAAATTCAAAGAAAGGAATGCTGGGGTCATTGGTTCCAGTTCCAAACTAAAAAGTGGATATAAATCTAAAAAAAATAAGCTTAAAAATAAATGCTGTAACCCAGACAATCACTTATTTTAAACCAGAAAATGTTAAGTTTTTTTTTTTAAAAAAGCCATTTATAACATGGTCACAGAAAACTGCAGCTAAAGCCAGAACAAATTTGTTTGCATATTTCTGAGCCCTGGCCCTTGCTTTTTGAAATGCAAATGGGCACACCAAATCATGAAAATGAGACAAATTTGTAGTCTTTGGCTGCACTCATACAACAGATGGGACTTGGGCCCTGAATTTTCCACAAGACAGTGAACGGTAGAGGAACAAGAACCAAAGACATGAAGTAGAACTATTGAGTAGAGATTATTCAAATCATCAGAAGGGAAAGGAAGGGAAGAGAAGGGAAGGGAAGGGAAGGGAAGGGAAGGGAGATAAAAGGAGAAAGGGAAGGGAAGACAAGAAAAGGGAAGGAAAGGAAAATGAGGAAAGGGGGAAGGAAAATGAGGGAAGGGAAGGAAAATGAGGAAGGGAAGGGAAATGAGGAAGGGAATGGAAAGGAAAATGAAGAAAGAGAAGGGAAAGAAAATGAGGAAAGGGGAGGAAAATGAGGGAAGGGAAGGGGAAGGAAAATGAATGGAGGGAAGGGAAGGGAAGGAAGAGAAACACATAGGAAGGAAATAGACAAAAAGGAAAAGAAAAAAGAAAAGGGAAGGGAAAGGGAAAAGGAAATTCTACATTTCACCACAGTTATTAAGGATTCTAGGGCACCTTTATTTCTCCTGTTTGACATTAATGCCAGTCCTCCAGGCAGCCAAGGGGTACTCCATCATGTTTCCTGGAATTCAACCCCCTATTAAGGGACTAAGTGCTGGTCTGAAGCTGCGCCCCCATCTCCAGTGCAGACGTTGTATCTGGCTCAAGCTAGCTACAAGGTGGATACAAGAATCGCAGGAGTTTGGGTCTCCCTGCTGGTGACCTGCGTTTCCAGGTGCTCCATCACTGGAGGTTTTCAAGAAGAGATTAGATCTCTAATCATTAGACAACCATTTGGCCAGGATGGTACAAGGACTCTTGCCCTGAGCAGGAGGGTTGGGCTAGAAGACCTCCACAATCCCTTCCAGCTCTAAAAATTCTATCTTCTATAACAGGGTGGGCAAACTACGGCCCGCGGGCCACATCTGGCCCGTTGGTCTGTCGAATCCGGCCCGCCCCTGAAAAAAAATCGCTGCCATTGGTCTGTCCAATCCGGCCCGCCCCTGAAAAAAATCGCTGGGCATGGCGATTGCCCTGTGCCGCGTGGCCCCCAAAGCTGCAAAACCGTGCGGAGCGATCTAGAGGTAGGAAAGAAAATAAATTTGCAAAGGCCTCGGCTGGGAGTTCGAAATCACCTTCGAGTGCGACTTCTCCGAAGGTGAGTCCCCGCCGATCCCCTTGTTTTTCCGGGCTTCCAGGCTTAAACTTTGCAAAGGCAAAGCTTGCAGGCTGGAGCGTCTTCCCGCCGAGGAGCGGGAAGGGTTCTGCCCGGGCGGGTGGGGCGGGCTGCTTGGAGCGGGCTGCTTGGAGCCACCTAAAGCTAGGCCGCTGCTGGTGGAGCCTTGCCCTGCCTTGGTGCCCCGTTTCCGGCTCGGCGGTCCTGCTCGGGCGGCACTTTAAAGCCTGCTCCCAGCACCCGAGCAACTTCCCAGCAACTTGCGGCTTCGTTTTAACTCACGGGCGCTCGCGCCTGGCCCCAAGCCACGCGGGCGGAGGGGAAGCCCGGCAGGCGGGCAGGTGGGCTGCTTGGAGGAGGCGACCGGCGGCGCTCCGGCTTCCCCTCCGCCGTACGGCTCAGGGTGAGGCGCGAGCGCCCGCAAGTTAAACGAAGCCGAAAGTTGCTGGGAAGTTGCTCGGTTTTCCGGGCTTCCAGGGCTTTGCAAAGGCAAAGTTTGCAGGCTGGAGCGTCTTCCCACCAAGGAGCGGGAAGGTTCCGCCCGGTGGGCGGGCGGGCTGCTTGGAGCAGGCTGCCGTGTGGCGTGGGCGAGCAGCACGGCGCCCGTGAGTTAAAACGAAGCCGAAAGTTGCTGGGAAGTTGCTCGGGTTTCTGGGGCTTCCAGGGCTTTTCAAAGGCAAAGTTTGCAGGCTGGAGCGTCTTCCCGCCGAGGAGCCGGAAGGTTCCGCCCGGTGGGCGGGCGGGCTGCTTAAACTTTGCTCGGGCGGCACTTTAAAAGCCTGCTCCCAGCACCCGAGCAACTTCCCAGCAACTTTCGGCTTCCTTTAACTCGCGGCGCCGCACCTGGCCCCAAGCCACGCGGCAGAGGGGAAACCCGGAGCACCGCCAGGTTGCCTCCTCCAAGCAGCCCGCCCGCCCGCCGGGCGGAACCCTTCCGCTCCTCGGCGGGAAGACGCCCGCCTGCAAACTTTGCCTGTGCAAAGTTTAAGCCTGAAGCCCCGGAAACCCGAGCAACTTCCCAGCAACTTTCGGCTTCCTTTTTCCTCGCGGGCGTTCACGCCTGGCCCCGAGCCACGTGGCGGAGGGGAAGCCCAGTGGGCAGGCAGGCTGCTTGGAGGAGGCGACCTGGTGGTGCTCCGGCAGCAGCAACAGGCAGTTCTGCCCGGCTCCGCTCAGGTGTCCGGCTGGGGCTGTCAGGAGTTGCTACGCCGGCGCAGCTCCGCGCGGCTCCAGTCCCGCGTTGCCTTGGGAAGGAAAAGGCAAAACCAGGAGCCGCTGAGCCTGAGCCTCCGGTGCCGCTGCTGCCGTTGCAAAGCACCGCCGCGGCTCTTCCTTTTGCCTTTCCCTTCCCGAGGCAACGCGGGACTGGAGCACGCGCAGAGCTGCGCCGGCGTAGCAACTCCTGACTCGGGGCCTCCGAGGGGAGGGGAAGGAGGAGAAGGAGGGGGGAAGGGGGGCGATTCCCAAAAATCTTGTGCTGACCCGGCCCGTCTGTCAAATTTTAAAAGTCAATGCGGCCCCGAGCCAAAAAGTTTGCCCACCCCTGTTCTATAAGCTGGTTCTGTACTAACAATCGGGAACCCCACATCCAAATGCCATCCATTCAATAATCCCTTGTAAAGACGCAATTCTTTCTGCAGAAATAGAGCCAAACGGGATATGCAGATGGCACCATTCTGCGTATCCGTTGTTTGTGTGTGTTTTCAGTGTAATTATTTTTTTTAAAAAGGCATTTGCTGGAAATAGGGGGGAAAACACACTGCTGTGCTGCTGCCTTGCCAACATACACACCGTTAGCACTGAATCACGCTCCCAACTTGTTTATTTATTTACATGAAGGAAGTCATCAAGCTAGATCAGGGATCTGCAACCTTAAACACTCAAGAGAGCCATTTGGGCCCGTTTTCCATAGAAAAGAAAACACCGGAAGCCACAAAACCTGGCTGGGTGTGGCCAAATCAACGCCACTCCCACCCAATTACATGACACACACACCCCACCACGCCTACCCAGGTTTTGTGGCTCCTCCCTCCCTCTCATTTCTGTTTTTGTGTGTTTTACCTTCTCAGGCCAGGCGAGGACCAGCCAGTGGTACGATCACTCAACAGCGAGCCACACAGGGGTGGAATCCGACTGGTGAAACTACCGGTTCGGTGATTTTGATGTTTTGCTTGGCTTGGTGGGCATGGCAGGGGAAGGATGCTGCAAAATCCCCCTTCCCTCCCCACCCTACTAACCTGCTTTCCAGCTCCTTTCTCCTGTGCAGGGCAACCAAAGACCCAGCTGATGAGCTGGGACTCAATGGGAGGCAGAGAAGAGATGGGGTTGG
This sequence comes from Notechis scutatus, assembly GCF_049901735.1. Lineage (NCBI taxonomy): Eukaryota > Metazoa > Chordata > Lepidosauria > Squamata > Elapidae > Notechis > Notechis scutatus. The sequence continues at coordinate 18,784,096 of NC_142017.1, forward strand.
CAGGGCTAGTCAGAGGTGGGATTGGCCAGTTCTCTGAACTAATCAAAATTTCCACTACCGGTTCTCCAGAACCAGTCAGAACCGGCTGAATCCCACCTCTGTCGCACAGCCTCTGCAAATGACATAAGAACAGGCTTTCGAGAATTATTGTTCTTGGGTATTGGTGAGCACTGGCCTTTCACATTGTACATGAATGTCATAGATTCAGATTAACAGAGTCGGAAGGGACCTGGTAGGCCATCCAGTCCAACCCCCATCCAAAGCAGGAGGCCCTACCCCATTTCTGACAGATGGCAGCCCACTCTCTTCTTGAAAGCCTCCAGTGATGAAGCTCCCACAAAATCTGAAGGCAACTTCTGTTCCATGGGTGGATTGTTCTCACTGTCAGAAAATGTCTTCTTAATAATTGTTAATACATGGCAGTTACCAAGTGCCCGAATTTTGATTCTGTGATCATGGGGAGGTTGCAACAGTCCTTAAGGGCGAGAACCTGTTTTAAGTCTTATTTTTTCCCCTAGTGTTGTGCAATTAACTTTGAACCCATCGCTAAATAAATGGCTTTCCAAGTTAAGAACTACCTGTAGTGTTAAGTTCGTGAAGCCCTGGATTCGTTTTACGACCAAAGCATTTATTTTACGATGGCTATGTTTGCTTAACAGCCCTACCCCATCCCCAAATTCACCATCGCAGTGCAAAATGCATCTTCTAGGTTTTCTCCTAAGGACTTTTTCATTACCCCCCCAAAATGTTAGAACCGGGTGCATAACTGCTGTCTTGCCCGTCAGAGTCTGAATCTGAGGAGGAAGATGGACAGCTGACAGGGAGTCGGAATGTGGCTCTCTTGGCTGTGGAGGAAACTGGGGAAGGGCAAAGTCCAGCTGGGCAGAGCAGGGGAGAGGTAGAACAAGGGAGAGGGAGTTCAGAGGAAGACCCAGGCCTACCCCTCTTCATTCTAGGGCACACAGGGAGGAACGGAGAAGGGAGCAACATAGGTTACTTGGCTTATGGGGGAGGAAAGGGCCCTGATTCCCTTCATTAGCCACACCTGGGAAGGGAGTTTAAAAGAGATGCAAGCTGAGTGCTACGTCTGCTGGGAACAAACGTGAGTTTATCTCGTGTTGACTTTGCTTATCTGTGTTCCTTGCGTCTTCCCAACCGTATGGAGTTATTGCCATGCCTTCATGTCTGGAATTCTTGCTCCTGCCTGCCGGACTAATCATCTCATTTTGCCTTGATTAGACTTACGGTTACAGTTTTTGTTGACCATGTTTGGCCTTGATTCTCTGCAGCCAAAGGCTGTTCCTGGGAGAGTTTTTCTCCAGCCCAGAAGATAACCAGGACATTGGGGGCAAAGTTGGAGCTAATAAAGGGACTCCTACTGATTATCTGGCTGTGTTGCCTTTGTGCCACGCCCCTTTGGGTCATCACAACTGCATTGGTGATAGATGCACATCAACACTTCCCCTGGGAGCTTCAAGACTCCTTCTGTTTTTCTAAAGAGGGTCTCTTTATTCTCATAAAAGCTACGGTGGCAGATAAGAAGGGGGAAAAAATGTTCTTTATTAGCTTTTCCCTCCAAGGAGCACTGAGTTTACCCCCAGCCCTCAATGCTCTGAAAACAGGAGGGAAGCCAAGCCACACCCAGGCTTGTAAGGTTGACATACCGGTGACATAAAGCAAGAAGGGAGAAAGGTGGCCTCTTTTTCTGTCCCTGATGGGTTAAGACAAAGTCAGCAATTCATTCACCTTTTGTGCGAGTCGACAGGGGCAAGTTTTCAACGGGAGGAACCGATTTCATGCCTCCTGCGCCAAATAGCTTTTAAGCAGCCATTGTTCTTTGACTTGATCGGGGAGTTACCTGTGGGGACTTGCCCCTGGCTCCCCAATCACATCAGGGACGTGGGATTCGCAGCAGTTTCCTCTGCTTTGCTTTCGCTTTTAATCTGTGTGATCCCTGGTAGGTAAATAAGACATGACTCTACCTGTAGCAGGTAGTTCGAATAACGTCACTGGAAATTGCTGCAAGGGAACCATTGGCTTCTCTTGGGGTTCACAGAGTTTGCGGAAATGAAGCCGGAGGGAGGGAGGGAGGGAGGAAGGAAGGAAGAAGGGAGGGAGGAGAGGGAGATGGGAAGAAGGAAGGACAAAGCAGGGAGGGAGGGAGGAGAGGGAGAGGGGAAGGAAGGAAGAAGAGGGAGAAGGGAAGAAGGAAGGAAGGACAGAGAGATGGGAAGGAGGAAGGAGGAAGAAAGGAGGGAGGGAGGACAAGGCAGGGAAGGAGGGAGGGAGGGAGGAGAGGGAGATGGGAAGAAGGAAGGGCAAAGCAGGGAGGGAGGGAGGAGAGGGAGAGGGGAAGGAAGGAAGAAGAGGGAGAAGGGAAGAAGGAAGGAAGGACAGAGAGATGGGAAGGAGGAAGGAGGAAGAAAGGAGGGAGGGAGGACAAGGCAGGGAAGGAGGGAGGGAGGGAGGAGAGGGAGATGGGAAGAAGGAAGGGCAAAGCAGGGAGGGAGGGAGGAGAGGGAGAGGGGAAGGAAGGAAGAAGAGGGAGAAGGGAAGAAGGAAGGAAGGACAGAGAGATTGGAAGAAGGAAGGAGGAAGAAAGGAGGGAGGGGAAAAGGGTGGGAGGGAGGGAAGGAAGGAAGGAGAGGGAGATGGGAAGAAGGAAGGACAGAGAGCTGAAAAGAAGAAAGGAGGAAGAAAGGAAGGATGGAGGGAAAAAAGGTGGGAGGGAGGGAAGGAAGGAAGGAAGGAATCCGCCTAGAGTTCTTGAGCTCCCTCAAACGGTCCATGTTCAGCCCCTCTTGTATTCTAGGACCCATTTAGTGCTGACCATGAGTCGATTAGATTCTCGGGTCCTGTAAAGGCATGAGCATCCCAACGGTGCTTTTTCCAAAAGGCAACTGGACTTTCTTCGTCTTTTTCTTTGAAAATGTTTCGCTTCTCATCCAAGAAGCTTCTTTAATTTGAAACATTTTCAAAGAAGAAAAACCAAGGAAGTCCAGTTGCCTTTTTTGGAAAAAAGCACCTTTGGGACAACCATGACCAGGATAAATAAGCAATAAATCACCTTAACTGGAACTTTGATGCGATCCCGATTCTTTGCGCCTGAATTAAGAAAAAGCAGGAGGAAAGTCTAATAAATGAATACCAAGGACTCTGAATGATGGAAATGGAGGTTTCCAGGATGCAAAGGAAGCATTCTGCAAAATAGGACAATTTGTGCCTCAAATGAGAACTCTGGATTGATTCGTTTGACAATCCATTGATTTCTTTCCTTGGCTGTCTGTAGTATCCTCAGGGGTCTTCTCCAACACCAGAAATGTCCATACTCTTCTTCTCCTGATTGTTCAAAGTCCAACTTTCACTTCCGCGGAGTGCCCCAGGGAATAGCAATAGCACTCAGGCTTATATACCTCTTCACGGTGCTTTTACAGCCCTCTCTAAGTGCTTTACAGAGCCAGCCTCTTGCCCCCAACAATCTGGCTCCTCATTTTACCCACCTCGGAAGGATGGAAGGCTGAGTCAACCTTCAGCCAGTCAGGATCAAACTGTTGGCAGTGGGCAGAGTCAGCCTGCAATGCTGGATGGATGGATGGATGGCCAATAGCAGAAGCACTTAAGACTTATATACCGCTTCACAGTGCTTTACAGCCCTCTCTAAGCGGTTTACAGAGTCAGCCTCTTGCCCCCAACAATCTGGGTCCTCAGGACAGAAAGCTGAGTCAATCTTGAGCCGGTCAGGATTGAACTGCTGGCAGTGGGAATGCAGAGTTTGCCTGCAATACTGCATTCTAACCACTGCAAACCATGGATAGATGGATGGATGGATGGATGGAGGGAGGGAGGGAAGGCAGTAGCATTTAGACTTATATACCACTTCACAGTACTTTACAGCTCCCTGTAAGTAGTTTACAGAGTCAGCCTATTGTCCCCGTATTTTACCGACCTCAGAAGGATAGAGGGATGAGTCAGAATCGAACTCCAGATTGTGAGCAGAGTCAACTTTCAATACTGCATTTTAACCACTGTGCCACCACGTTCTTAGTTGATTAGACCCGTGGCTTTTACGAATCCAAGAGAATTTTTTTTTTCAGCCTAACACCACAGGTAGTCCTCGACTTATAACTTCGTTTAGTGACTGAAATTACAAAGGATTGAAAAAGTGACTTGTGACTGTTTTTTTACACTTACGACCATTGCATCATCATCATCATGGTCACAGGATCAAAATTCAAACGCTTGGCAATTGATTCCTATTTATATGACGGTTGCAGTGTCCCAGGGCCATGTGAACAGCTTTTACCATCTTCTAATAAGCAAAGTCAACGGAGAAATCAGTTTTACTTTACAGCCGTGCTGCTAACTTAACAACTGCACTGATTCACTTAACAACTGTGGCAAGAAAGGTGATAAAATGGAGCAAGGCTAACTTAACATCTGTCTCGCTTTAGCAACAGAAATTATGGGCTTTAGTTTGGTCATAAGTTGAGGACTACCTGTATTGTGGACCCACAGTCAAAGGCTCAGAGACACTAACCAATGCCTATGACAGGTCAAATCAAGACCTTGATTCGATTTGATGCCTGAAATCAGGACATCACCCGCGTCAGCGAAGGGATGCAGTTTCTTTCGTTTGGAACGATTGCTATAAAAGCTTTTGCCCAGCTGGAAAGAAAAAAGGCAACTGAAGACGAAATAGCAAAAAAAAAAAAAATGTGCCCCCTGTTCCCAAAGATCAAAATCCACTAGGGGAGGTAATTGTGTTACTCTGTCTAATGGTAGGAGAGGCCTTGCACTATTGTACGATTTGTGTAGGTTTCCGTTTCAAAATAATAATTCAAAAAAAGTCAAGAAATTCCAAAACAGAAATAGGGAAATCATAAAACACTGCCACCTAGTGGCAATTCCTGCAAGACTACTTCGCCTCTCTCTAGGGATGTCCTGTGCATGAGTTCAGACATGCTTAATTTTACACCAGGGTTAACTAACAAGAAAGCCTGCACTCGTTTAGCATGCTCTGCTTCAGCAAAATGGCACGTCGGGGTGCCTTCCTGTGATGGTCTGGGGTTTTACACAACTGCAAAGAGGGAGCTT